>NC_133124.1:145758538-146061975 GCF_048418815.1 Hemitrygon akajei | reverse complement strand
GGAATCTGTAACATGCCAGTACACTGTCACGTAATCTGACACATCTCAGTACACTGCCACGGAGTCTGAAACATCCCAGTAAACTGACACGGAGTCTGTAACATCCCAGTACACTACCACGGAATCTGAAACATGCCAGTACACTGTCACGTAATCTGAAACATCCCAGTACACTGCCAGGGAATCTGAAACATCCCAGTACACTTTCACGGAATCTGAAACATCCCAATACACTGCCACGGAATCTGAAACATCCCAGTACACCGTCACGGAATCTGAAACATCCCAATACAAAGTCACGGAATCAGAAACATCCCAATATACGGTCACGGAATCTGTAACATCCCAGTACACTGCCACGGAATCCGAAACATCCCAGTACACCATCACGGAGTCTGAAACATCCCAGTACACTGCCACGGAACCTGAAACATCCCAGTACACCGTCACGGAATCTGAAACATCCCAGTACACTGCCACCGAATCTGAAACATCCCAGTACACGGCCACGGAATCTGTAACATCCCAGTACACTGTCACGGAATCTGTAACATCTCAGGACACTGACACGGAATCTGAAACATCCCAGTACACTGTCACGGAATCTGTAACATCCCAATACACTGCCATGGAATCTGTAACATGCCAGTACACTGTCACGTAATCTGAAACATCTCAGTACACTGCCACGGAGACTGAAACATCCCAGTACACAGCCACGGAATCAGTAACATCCCAATACACTACCATGGAATCTGTAACATGCCAGTACACTGTCACGTAATCTGAAACATCTCAGTACACTGCCACGGAGTCCGAAACATCCCAGTACACTGCCATGGAGTCTGTAACATCCCAGTACACTACCACGGAATCTGAAACATCCCAGTACACTGCCACGGAATCTGAAACATCCCAGTACACCGTCACGGAGTCTGAAACATCCCAGTACACTGCCACGGAACCTGAAACATCCCAGTACACCGTCACGGAATCTGAAACATCCCGGTACACTGACACGGAATCTGAAACATCCCGTTACACTGCCATGGAATCTGTAACATCCCAGTACACTGTCACGGAATCTGAAACATCCCGTTACACTACCAAGGAATCTTAAAATTCCCACTACACTACACGGAATCTGTAACATCACAATACACTACCACGGAATCGGAAACATCCCAGTACACTGCCACGGAATCTGAAACATCCCAGTACACTGACACGGAATCTGAAACATCCCAGTACACCGTCACGGAATCTGAAACATCCCAGTACACTGCCAGGGAATCTGTAACATCCCAGTACACTGCCAGGGAATCTGAAACATCCCAATACACTGACACGGAATCTGAAACATCCCAGTACACCGTCACGGAATCTGAAACATCCCAGTACACTGCCAGGGAATCTGTAACAGCCCAGTACACTGCCAGGGAATCTGAAACATCCCAGTACACTGTCACGGAATCTGAAACATCCCAGTACACTGCCACGGAATCTGAAACATCCCAGTACACTGTCACGGAATCTGAAACATCCCAATACACTGTCACGGAATCTGTAACATCCCAGTACACTGTCACGGAATCTGTAACATCTCAGGACACTGACACGGAATCTGAAACATCCCAGTACACTGCCACGGAATCTGAAACATCCCAATACACTGCCAGGGAATCTGTAACATCCCAGTACACTGCCAGGGAATCTGAAACATCCCAATACACTGACACGGAATCTGAAACATCCCAGTACACCGTCACGGAATCTGAAACATCCCAGTACACTGCCAGGGAATCTGTAACATCCCAGTACACTGCCAGGGAATCTGAAACATCCCAGTACACTGTCACGGAATCTGTAACATCTCAGGACACTGACACGGAATCTGAAACATCCCAGTACACTGCCACGGAATCTGAAACATCCCAATACACTGCCAGGGAATCTGTAACATCCCAGTACACTGCCAGGGAATCTGAAACATCCCAATACACTGACACGGAATCTGAAACATCCCAGTACACCGTCACGGAATCTGAAACATCCCAGTACACTGCCAGGGAATCTGTAACATCCCAGTACACTACCAGGGAATCTGAAACATCCCAGTACACTGTCACGGAATCTGAAACATCCCAGTACACTGCCACGGAATCTGAAACATCCCAGTACACTGTCACGGAATCTGAAACATCCCAGTACACTGTCACGGAATCTGAAACATCCCAGTACACTGCCACGGAATCTGAAACATCCCAGTACACTGCCAGGGAATCTGTAACATCCTAGTACACTGCCACAGAATCTGTAACATCCCAATACACTACCACGGAATCTGAAACATCCCACTACACTACCACAGAATCTGTAACATCCCAAAACACTGCCACGGAATCTGAAACATCCCAGTACACTGCCACGGAATCTGAAATATCCCAGTACACTGCCACGGAATCTGAAACATCCCAATACACTGAAACGGAATCTGAAACATCCCAGTACACTGCCACGGAATCTGAAACATCCCAGTACACTACCACGGAATCTGAAACATCCCAGTACACTGCCAGGGAATCTGAAACATCCCAGTACACTGCCAGGGAATCTGTAACATCCCACTACACTACCACGGAATCTGAAACATCCCAGTATACTCTCAGGGAATCTGAAACATCCCAGTACACTGTCACGGAATCTGTAACATCCCACTACACTGCCACGGAATCTGAAACATCCCAGTACACTGTCACGGAATCCGAAACATCCCAGTACACCGTCACTGAATCTGTAACATCCCAGTACACTGCCACGGAATCTGAAACATCCCAGTACATCGTAACGGAATCTGAAACATCCCAATACACAGTCACGGAATCTGAAACATCCCAGTACACTGTCACCGAATCTGAAACATCCCAGTACACTGTCAGGGAATCTGAAACATCCCAGTACACTGTCACGGAATCTGAAACATCCCAGTACACTGCCACGGAATCTGAAACATCCCAGTACACTGCCACGGAATCTGTAACATCCCAGTACACTGCCACAGAATCTGTAACATCCCAATACACTACCACGGAATCTGAAACATCCCACTACACTACCACAGAATCTGTAACATCCCAGAACACTGTCACGGAATCTGAAACATCCCAATACACTGCCACGGAATCTGAAACATCCCAGTACACCGTCACGGAATATGAAACATCCCAATACACCATCACGGAATCAGAAACATCCCAATACACTGTCACGGAATCTGTAACATCCCAGTACACTGCCACGGAATCTGAAACATCCCAGTACACCGTCACGGAGTCTGAAACATCCCAGTACACTGCCACGGAACCTGAAACATCCCAGTACACCGTCACGGAATCTGAAACATCCCAGTACACTGCCACCGAATCTGAAACATCTCAGTACACTGCCACGGAGTCTGAAACATCCCAGTACACTGCCACGGAATCAGTAACATCCCAATACACTACCATGGAATCTGTAACATGCCAGTACACTGTCACGTAATCTGAAACATCTCAGTACACTGCCACGGAGTCTGAAACATCCCAGTACACCGTCACGGAATCTGAAACATCCCAGTACACCGTCACGGAATCTGAAACATCCCAATACAAAGTCACGGAATCAGAAACATCCCAATATACGGTCACGGAATCTGTAACATCCCAGTACACTGCCACGGAATCCGAAACATCCCAGTACACCATCACGGAGTCTGAAACATCCCAGTACACTGCCACGGAACCTGAAACATCCCAGTACACCGTCACGGAATCTGAAACATCCCAGTACACTGCCACCGAATCTGAAACATCCCAGTACACGGCCACGGAATCTGTAACATCCCAGTACACTGTCACGGAATCTGTAACATCTCAGGACACTGACACGGAATCTGAAACATCCCAGTACACTGTCACGGAATCTGTAACATCCCAATACACTGCCATGGAATCTGTAACATGCCAGTACACTGTCACGTAATCTGAAACATCTCAGTACACTGCCACGGAGACTGAAACATCCCAGTACACAGCCACGGAATCAGTAACATCCCAATACACTACCATGGAATCTGTAACATGCCAGTACACTGTCACGTAATCTGAAACATCTCAGTACACTGCCACGGAGTCCGAAACATCCCAGTACACTGCCATGGAGTCTGTAACATCCCAGTACACTACCACGGAATCTGAAACATCCCAGTACACTGCCACGGAATCTGAAACATCCCAGTACACCGTCACGGAGTCTGAAACATCCCAGTACACTGCCACGGAACCTGAAACATCCCAGTACACCGTCACGGAATCTGAAACATCCCGGTACACTGACACGGAATCTGAAACATCCCGTTACACTGCCATGGAATCTGTAACATCCCAGTACACTGTCACGGAATCTGAAACATCCCGTTACACTACCAAGGAATCTTAAAATTCCCACTACACTACACGGAATCTGTAACATCACAATACACTACCACGGAATCGGAAACATCCCAGTACACTGCCACGGAATCTGAAACATCCCAGTACACTGACACGGAATCTGAAACATCCCAGTACACCGTCACGGAATCTGAAACATCCCAGTACACTGCCAGGGAATCTGTAACATCCCAGTACACTGCCAGGGAATCTGAAACATCCCAATACACTGACACGGAATCTGAAACATCCCAGTACACCGTCACGGAATCTGAAACATCCCAGTACACTGCCAGGGAATCTGTAACAGCCCAGTACACTGCCAGGGAATCTGAAACATCCCAGTACACTGTCACGGAATCTGAAACATCCCAGTACACTGCCACGGAATCTGAAACATCCCAGTACACTGTCACGAAATCTGAAACATCCCAATACACTGTCACGGAATCTGTAACATCCCAGTACACTGTCACGGAATCTGTAACATCTCAGGACACTGACACGGAATCTGAAACATCCCAGTACACTGCCACGGAATCTGAAACATCCCAATACACTGCCAGGGAATCTGTAACATCCCAGTACACTGCCAGGGAATCTGAAACATCCCAATACACTGACACGGAATCTGAAACATCCCAGTACACCGTCACGGAATCTGAAACATCCCAGTACACTGCCAGGGAATCTGTAACATCCCAGTACACTGCCAGGGAATCTGAAACATCCCAGTACACTGTCACGGAATCTGTAACATCTCAGGACACTGACACGGAATCTGAAACATCCCAGTACACTGCCACGGAATCTGAAACATCCCAATACACTGCCAGGGAATCTGTAACATCCCAGTACACTGCCAGGGAATCTGAAACATCCCAATACACTGACACGGAATCTGAAACATCCCAGTACACCGTCACGGAATCTGAAACATCCCAGTACACTGCCAGGGAATCTGTAACATCCCAGTACACTACCAGGGAATCTGAAACATCCCAGTACACTGTCACGGAATCTGAAACATCCCAGTACACTGCCACGGAATCTGAAACATCCCAGTACACTGTCACGGAATCTGAAACATCCCAGTACACTGTCACGGAATCTGAAACATCCCAGTACACTGCCACGGAATCTGAAACATCCCAGTACACTGCCAGGGAATCTGTAACATCCTAGTACACTGCCACAGAATCTGTAACATCCCAATACACTACCACGGAATCTGAAACATCCCACTACACTACCACAGAATCTGTAACATCCCAAAACACTGCCACGGAATCTGAAACATCCCAGTACACTGCCACGGAATCTGAAATATCCCAGTACACTGCCACGGAATCTGAAACATCCCAATACACTGAAACGGAATCTGAAACATCCCAGTACACTGCCACGGAATCTGAAACATCCCAGTACACTACCACGGAATCTGAAACATCCCAGTACACTGCCAGGGAATCTGAAACATCCCAGTACACTGCCAGGGAATCTGTAACATCCCACTACACTACCACGGAATCTGAAACATCCCAGTATACTCTCAGGGAATCTGAAACATCCCAGTACACTGTCACGGAATCTGTAACATCCCACTACACTGCCACGGAATCTGAAACATCCCAGTACACTGTCACGGAATCCGAAACATCCCAGTACACCGTCACTGAATCTGTAACATCCCAGTACACTGCCACGGAATCTGAAACATCCCAGTACATCGTAACGGAATCTGAAACATCCCAATACACAGTCACGGAATCTGAAACATCCCAGTACACTGTCACCGAATCTGAAACATCCCAGTACACTGTCAGGGAATCTGAAACATCCCAGTACACTGTCACGGAATCTGAAACATCCCAGTACACTGCCACGGAATCTGAAACATCCCAGTACACTGCCACGGAATCTGTAACATCCCAGTACACTGCCACAGAATCTGTAACATCCCAATACACTACCACGGAATCTGAAACATCCCACTACACTACCACAGAATCTGTAACATCCCAGAACACTGTCACGGAATCTGAAACATCCCAATACACTGCCACGGAATCTGAAACATCCCAGTACACCGTCACGGAATATGAAACATCCCAATACACCATCACGGAATCAGAAACATCCCAATACACTGTCACGGAATCTGTAACATCCCAGTACACTGCCACGGAATCTGAAACATCCCAGTACACCGTCACGGAGTCTGAAACATCCCAGTACACTGCCACGGAACCTGAAACATCCCAGTACACCGTCACGGAATCTGAAACATCCCAGTACACTGCCACCGAATCTGAAACATCTCAGTACACTGCCACGGAGTCTGAAACATCCCAGTACACTGCCACGGAATCAGTAACATCCCAATACACTACCATGGAATCTGTAACATGCCAGTACACTGTCACGTAATCTGAAACATCTCAGTACACTGCCACGGAGTCTGAAACATCCCAGTACACTGACACGGAGTCTGTAACATCCCAGTACACTACCACGGAATCTGAAACATGCCAGTACACTGTCACGTAATCTGAAACATCCCAGTACACTGCCAGGGAATCTGAAACATCCCAGTACACTTTCACGGAATCTGAAACATCCCAATACACTGCCACGGAATCTGAAACATCCCAGTACACCGTCACGGAATCTGAAACATCCCAATACAACGTCACGGAATCAGAAACATCCCAATATACGGTCACGGAATCTGTAACATCCCAGTACACTGCCACGGAATCCGAAACATCCCAGTACACCATCACGGAGTCTGAAACATCCCAGTACACTGCCACGGAACCTGAAACATCCCAGTACACCGTCACGGAATCTGAAACATCCCAGTACACTGCCACCGAATCTGAAACATCCCAGTACACGGCCACGGAATCTGTAACATCCCAGTACACTGTCACGGAATCTGTAACATCTCAGGACACTGACACGGAATCTGAAACATCCCAGTACACTGTCACGGAATCTGTAACATCCCAATACACTGCCATGGAATCTGTAACATGCCAGTACACTGTCACGTAATCTGAAACATCTCAGTACACTGCCACGGAGTCTGAAACATCCCAGTACACTGCCACGGAATCAGTAACATCCCAATACACTACCATGGAATCTGTAACATGCCAGTACACTGTCACGTAATCTGAAACATCTCAGTACACTGCCACGGAGTCTGAAACATCCCAGTACACTGCCATGGAGTCTGTAACATCCCAGTACACTACCACGGAATCTGAAACATCCCAGTACACTGCCACGGAATCTGAAACATCCCAGTACACCGTCACGGAGTCTGAAACATCCCAGTACACTGCCACGGAACCTGAAACATCCCAGTACACCGTCACGGAATCTGAAACATCCCAGTACACTGCCACCGAATCTGAAACATCTCAGTACACTGCCACGGAATCTGAAACATCCCAGTACACTGCCACGGAATCAGAAACATCCCAATACACTACCATGGAATCTGTAACATGCCAGTACACTGTCACGTAATCTGAAACATCTCAGTACACTGCCACGGAGTCCGAAACATCCCAGTACACTGCCACGGAGTCTGTAACATCCCAGTACACTACCACGGAATCTGAAACATGCCAGTACACTGTCACGTAATCTGAAACATCCCAGTACACTGCCAGGGAATCTGAAACATCCCAGTACACTTTCACGGAATCTGAAACATCCCAATACACTGCCACGGAATCTGAAACATCCCAGTACACCGTCACGGAATCTGAAACATCCCAATACACCGTTACCGAATCAGAAACATCCCAATATACGGTCACGGAATCTGTAACATCCCAGTACACTGCCACGGAATCCGAAACATCCCAGTACACCATCACGGAGTCTGAAACATCCCAGTACACTGCCACGGAACCTGAAACATCCCAGTACACCGTCACGGAATCTGAAACATCCCAGTACACTGCCACCGAATCTGAAACATCCCAGTACACGGCCACGGAATCTGTAACATCCCAGTACACTGTCACGGAATCTGTAACATCTCAGGACACTGACACGGAATCTGAAACATCCCAATACACTGCCATGGAATCTGTAACATGCCAGTACACTGTCACGTAATCTGAAACATCTCAGTACACTGCCACGGAGTCTGAAACATCCCAGTACACTGCCACGGAATCAGTAACATCCTAATACACTACCATGGAATCTGTAACATGCCAGTACACTGTCACGTAATCTGAAACATCTCAGTACACTGCCACGGAGTCTGTAACATCCCAGTACACTACCACGGAATCTGAAACATCTCAGTACACTGCCACGGAACCTGAAACATCCCAGTACACCATCACGGAATCTGAAACATCCCAGTACACCGTCACGGAATCTGAAACTTCCCAGTACACCGTCACGGAATCTGTAACATCCCAGTACACCGTCACGGAATCTGAAACATCCCAGTACACCGTCACGGAATCTGAAACTTCCCAGTACACTACCACTTAATCTGTAACCTCCCAGTACACTGCCACGGAATCTGTAACATCCCAGTACACTGCCACGGAATCTGTAACATCCCAATACACTACCATGGAATCTGTAACATGCCAGTACACTGTCACGTAATCTGAAACATCTCAGTACACTTCCACAGAGTCTGAAACATCCCAGTACACTACCACGGAATCTGAAACATCCCATTACACCGTCACGGAATCTGAAACTTCCCAGTACACTGCCATGGAATCTGAAACATCCCAGTACACTGCCATGGAATCTGAAACATCCCAGTACACTGTCACGGAATCAGTAACATCCCAATACACTACCATGGAATCTGTAACATGCCAGTACACTGTCACGGAATCTGTAACATCCCAGTACACTGCCACGGAATCTGTAACATCCCAGTACACTGCCACGGAACCTGAAACATCCCAGTACACTGTCACGGAATCTGAAATATCCCAGTACACTGCCACGGAATCTGAAACATCCCAGTACACTGCCACGGAATCTGTAACATCCCAATACACTACCATGGAATCTGTAACATGCCAGTACACTGTCACGGAATCTGAAACATCCCAGTACACTGCCACGGAATCTGAAATATCCCAGTACACAGCCACGGAATCTGAAACATCCCAATACACTGAAACGGAATCTGAAACATCCCAGTACACTGCCACGGAATCTGAAACATCCCAGTACACTACCACGGAATCTGAAACATCCCAGTACACTGCCAGGGAATCTGAAACATCCCAGTACACTGCCAGGGAATCTGTAACATCCCACTACACTACCACGGAATCTGAAACATCCCAGTATACTCTCAGGGAATCTGAAACATCCCAGTACACTGTCACGGAATCTGTAACATCCCACTACACTGCCACGGAATCTGAAACATCCCAGTACACTGTCACGGAATCCGAAACATCCCAGTACACCGTCACTGAATCTGTAACATCCCAGTACACTGCCACGGAATCTGAAACATCCCAGTACATCGTAACGGAATCTGAAACATCCCAATACACAGTCACGGAATCTGAAACATCCCAGTACACTGTCACCGAATCTGAAACATCCCAGTACACTGTCAGGGAATCTGAAACATCCCAGTACACTGTCACGGAATCTGAAACATCCCAGTACACTGCCACGGAATCTGAAACATCCCAGTACACTGCCACGGAATCTGTAACATCCCAGTACACTGCCACAGAATCTGTAACATCCCAATACACTACCACGGAATCTGAAACATCCCACTACACTACCACAGAATCTGTAACATCCCAGAACACTGTCACGGAATCTGAAACATCCCAATACACTGCCACGGAATCTGAAACATCCCAGTACACCGTCACGGAATATGAAACATCCCAATACACCATCACGGAATCAGAAACATCCCAATACACTGTCACGGAATCTGTAACATCCCAGTACACTGCCACGGAATCTGAAACATCCCAGTACACCGTCACGGAGTCTGAAACATCCCAGTACACTGCCACGGAACCTGAAACATCCCAGTACACCGTCACGGAATCTGAAACATCCCAGTACACTGCCACCGAATCTGAAACATCTCAGTACACTGCCACGGAGTCTGAAACATCCCAGTACACTGCCACGGAATCAGTAACATCCCAATACACTACCATGGAATCTGTAACATGCCAGTACACTGTCACGTAATCTGAAACATCTCAGTACACTGCCACGGAGTCTGAAACATCCCAGTACACTGACACGGAGTCTGTAACATCCCAGTACACTACCACGGAATCTGAAACATGCCAGTACACTGTCACGTAATCTGAAACATCCCAGTACACTGCCAGGGAATCTGAAACATCCCAGTACACTTTCACGGAATCTGAAACATCCCAATACACTGCCACGGAATCTGAAACATCCCAGTACACCGTCACGGAATCTGAAACATCCCAATACAACGTCACGGAATCAGAAACATCCCAATATACGGTCACGGAATCTGTAACATCCCAGTACACTGCCACGGAATCCGAAACATCCCAGTACACCATCACGGAGTCTGAAACATCCCAGTACACTGCCACGGAACCTGAAACATCCCAGTACACCGTCACGGAATCTGAAACATCCCAGTACACTGCCACCGAATCTGAAACATCCCAGTACACGGCCACGGAATCTGTAACATCCCAGTACACTGTCACGGAATCTGTAACATCTCAGGACACTGACACGGAATCTGAAACATCCCAGTACACTGTCACGGAATCTGTAACATCCCAATACACTGCCATGGAATCTGTAACATGCCAGTACACTGTCACGTAATCTGAAACATCTCAGTACACTGCCACGGAGTCTGAAACATCCCAGTACACTGCCACGGAATCAGTAACATCCCAATACACTACCATGGAATCTGTAACATGCCAGTACACTGTCACGTAATCTGAAACATCTCAGTACACTGCCACGGAGTCTGAAACATCCCAGTACACTGCCATGGAGTCTGTAACATCCCAGTACACTACCACGGAATCTGAAACATCCCAGTACACTGCCACGGAATCTGAAACATCCCAGTACACCGTCACGGAGTCTGAAACATCCCAGTACACTGCCACGGAACCTGAAACATCCCAGTACACCGTCACGGAATCTGAAACATCCCAGTACACTGCCACCGAATCTGAAACATCTCAGTACACTGCCACGGAATCTGAAACATCCCAGTACACTGCCACGGAATCAGAAACATCCCAATACACTACCATGGAATCTGTAACATGCCAGTACACTGTCACGTAATCTGAAACATCTCAGTACACTGCCACGGAGTCCGAAACATCCCAGTACACTGCCACGGAGTCTGTAACATCCCAGTACACTACCACGGAATCTGAAACATGCCAGTACACTGTCACGTAATCTGAAACATCCCAGTACACTGCCAGGGAATCTGAAACATCCCAGTACACTTTCACGGAATCTGAAACATCCCAATACACTGCCACGGAATCTGAAACATCCCAGTACACCGTCACGGAATCTGAAACATCCCAATACACCGTTACCGAATCAGAAACATCCCAATATACGGTCACGGAATCTGTAACATCCCAGTACACTGCCACGGAATCCGAAACATCCCAGTACACCATCACGGAGTCTGAAACATCCCAGTACACTGCCACGGAACCTGAAACATCCCAGTACACCGTCACGGAATCTGAAACATCCCAGTACACTGCCACCGAATCTGAAACATCCCAGTACACGGCCACGGAATCTGTAACATCCCAGTACACTGTCACGGAATCTGTAACATCTCAGGACACTGACACGGAATCTGAAACATCCCAATACACTGCCATGGAATCTGTAACATGCCAGTACACTGTCACGTAATCTGAAACATCTCAGTACACTGCCACGGAGTCTGAAACATCCCAGTACACTGCCACGGAATCAGTAACATCCTAATACACTACCATGGAATCTGTAACATGCCAGTACACTGTCACGTAATCTGAAACATCTCAGTACACTGCCACGGAGTCTGTAACATCCCAGTACACTACCACGGAATCTGAAACATCTCAGTACACTGCCACGGAACCTGAAACATCCCAGTACACCATCACGGAATCTGAAACATCCCAGTACACCGTCACGGAATCTGAAACTTCCCAGTACACCGTCACGGAATCTGTAACATCCCAGTACACCGTCACGGAATCTGAAACATCCCAGTACACCGTCACGGAATCTGAAACTTCCCAGTACACTACCACTTAATCTGTAACCTCCCAGTACACTGCCACGGAATCTGTAACATCCCAGTACACTGCCACGGAATCTGTAACATCCCAATACACTACCATGGAATCTGTAACATGCCAGTACACTGTCACGTAATCTGAAACATCTCAGTACACTTCCACAGAGTCTGAAACATCCCAGTACACTACCACGGAATCTGAAACATCCCATTACACCGTCACGGAATCTGAAACTTCCCAGTACACTGCCATGGAATCTGAAACATCCCAGTACACTGCCATGGAATCTGAAACATCCCAGTACACTGTCACGGAATCAGTAACATCCCAATACACTACCATGGAATCTGTAACATGCCAGTACACTGTCACGGAATCTGTAACATCCCAGTACACTGCCACGGAATCTGTAACATCCCAGTACACTGCCACGGAACCTGAAACATCCCAGTACACTGTCACGGAATCTGAAATATCCCAGTACACTGCCACGGAATCTGAAACATCCCAGTACACTGCCACGGAATCTGTAACATCCCAATACACTACCATGGAATCTGTAACATGCCAGTACACTGTCACGTAATCTGAAACATCTCAGTACACTGCCACGGAGTCTGAAACATCCCAGTACACTGCCACGGAATCTGAAACATCCCAATACACTGTCACGGAATCTGTAACATCCCAATTCACTGCCACGTAGTCTGAAACATCTCAGTACACTGCCATGGAGTCTGAAACATCCCAGTACACTACCACGGAATCTGAAACATCCCATTACACCGTCACGGAATCTGAAACTTCCCAGGACACTGCCATGGAATCTGAAACATCCCAGTACACTGCCATGGAATCTGAAACATCCCAGTACACTGTCACGGAATCAGTAACATCCCAATACACTACCATGGAATCTGTAACATGCCAGTACACTATCACGGAATCTGTAACATCCCAGTACACTGCCACGGAATCTGTAACATCCCAGTACACTGCCACGGAACCTGAAACATCCCAGTACACTGCCACGGAATCTGAAACATCCCAGTACACTGCCACCGAATCTGAAACATCCCAGTACACTGCCACGGAATCTGTAACATCCCAATACACTACCATGGAATCTGTAACATGCCAGTACACTGTCACATAATCTGAAACATCTCAGTACACTGCCACGGAGTCTGAAACATCCCAGTACACTGCCACGGAGTCTGTAACATCCCAGTACACAACCACGGAATCTGAAACATCCCAGTACACTGTCAGGGAATCTGAAACATCCCAGTACACTGCCAGGGAATCTGAAACATCCCAGTACACTTTCACGGAATCTGAAACATCCCAATACACTGCCACGGAATCTGAAACATCCCAGTACACCGTCACGGAATCTGAAACATCCCAATACACCGTCACGGAATCAGAAACATTCCAATATACGGTCACGGAATCTGTAACATCCCAGTACACTGCCACGGAATCCGAAACATCCCAGTACACCATCACGGAGTCTGAAACATCCCAGTACACTGCCACGGAACCTGAAACATCCCAGTACACCGTCACGGAATCTGAAACATCCCAGTACACTGCCACCGAATCTGAAACATCCCAGTACACGGCCACGGAATCTGTAACATCCCAGTACACTGTCACGGAATCTGTAACATCTCAGGACACTGACACGGAATCTGAAACATCCCAGTACACTGTCACGGAATCTGTAACATCCCAATACACTGCCATGGAATCTGTAACATGCCAGTACACTGTCACGTAATCTGAAACATCTCAGTACACTGCCACGGAGTCTGAAACATCCCAGTACACTGCCATGGAGTCTGTAACATCCCAGTACACTACCACGGAATCTGAAACATCCCAGTACACTGCCACGGAATCTGAAACATCCCAGTACACCGTCACGGAGTCTGAAACATCCCAGTACACTGCCACGGAACCTGAAACATCCCAGTACACCGTCACGGAATCTGAAACATCCCAGTACACCGCCACCGAATCTGAAACATCTCAGTACACCGTCACGGAATCTGAAACTTCCCAGTACACTACCACTTAATCTGTAACCTCCCAGTACACTGCCACGGAATCTGTAACATCCCAGTACACTGCCACGGAATCTGTAACATCCCAATACACTACCATGGAATCTGTAACATGCCAGTACACTGTCACGTAATCTGTAACATCCCAGTACACTGCCACGGAATCTGTAACATCCCAGTACACTGCCACGGAACCTGAAACATCCCAGTACACTGTCACGGAATCTGAAATATCCCAGTACACTGCCACGGAATCTGAAACATCCCAGTACACTGCCACGGAATCTGTAACATCCCAATACACTACCATGGAATCTGTAACATGCCAGTACACTGTCACGTAATCTGAAACATCTCAGTACACTGCCACGGAGTCTGAAACATCCCAGTACACTGCCACGGAATCTGAAACATCCCAATACACTGTCACGGAATCTGTAACATCCCAATACACTGCCACGGAGTCTGAAACATCTCAGTACACTGCCATGGAGTCTGAAACATCCCAGTACACTACCACGGAATCTGAAACATCCCATTACACCGTCACGGAATCTGAAACTTCCCAGGACACTGCCATGGAATCTGAAACATCCCAGTACACTGCCATGGAATCTGAAACATCCCAGTACACTGTCACGGAATCAGTAACATCCCAATACACTACCATGGAATCTGTAACATGCCAGTACACTATCACGGAATCTGTAACATCCCAGTACACTGCCACGGAATCTGTAACATCCCAGTACACTGCCACGGAACCTGAAACATCCCAGTACACTGCCACGGAATCTGAAACATCCCAGTACACTGCCACCGAATCTGAAACATCCCAGTACACTGCCACGGAATCTGTAACATCCCAATACACTACCATGGAATCTGTAACATGCCAGTACACTGTCACGTAATCTGAAACATCTCAGTACACTGCCACGGAGTCTGAAACTTCCCAGTACACTGCCACGGAGTCTGTAACATCCCAGTACACAACCACGGAATCAGAAACATTCCAATATACGGTCACGGAATCTGTAACATCCCAGTACACTGCCACGGAATCCGAAACATCCCAATACACTGCCATGGAATCTGTAACATGCCAGTACACTGTCACGTAATCTGAAACATCTCAGTACACTGCCACGGAGTCTGAAACATCCCAGTACACTGCCATGGAGTCTGTAACATCCCAGTACACTACCACGGAATCTGAAACATCCCAGTACACTGCCACGGAATCTGAAACATCCCAGTACACCGTCACGGAGTCTGAAACATCCCAGTACACTGCCACGGAACCTGAAACATCCCAGTACACCGTCACGGAATCTGAAACATCCCAGTACACTGCCACCGAATCTGAAACATCTCAGTACACCGTCACGGAATCTGAAACTTCCCAGTACACTACCACTTAATCTGTAACCTCCCAGTACACTGCCACGGAATCTGTAACATCCCAGTACACTGCCACGGAATCTGTAACATCCCAATACACTACCATGGAATCTGTAACATGCCAGTACACTGTCACGTAATTTGAAACATCTCAGTACACTGCCACAGAGTCTGAAACATCCCAGTACACTACCACGGAATCTGAAACATCCCATTACACCGTCACGGAATCTGAAACTTCCCAGTACACTGCCATGGAATCTGAAACATCCCAGTACACTGCCATGGAATCTGAAACATCCCAGTACACTGTCACGGAATCAGTAACATCCCAATACACTACCATGGAATCTGTAACATGCCAGTACACTGTCACGGAATCTGTAACATCCCAGTACACTGCCACGGAATCTGTAACATCCCAGTACACTGCCACGGAACCTGAAACATCCCAGTACACTGTCACGGAATCTGAAACATCCCAGTACACTGCCACGGAATCTGAAACATCCCAGTACACTGCCACGGAATCTGTAACATCCCAATACACTACCATGGAATCTGTAACATGCCAGTACACTGTCACGTAATCTGAAACATCTCAGTACACTGCCACGGAGTCTGAAACATCCCAGTACACTGCCACGGAATCTGAAACATCCCAATACACTGTCACGGAATCTGTAACATCCCAATACACTGCCACGGAGTCTGAAACATCTCAGTACACTGCCACGGAGTCTGAAACATCCCAGTACACTACCACGGAATCTGAAACATCCCATTACACCGTCACGGAATCTGAAACTTCCCAGGACACTGCCATGGAATCTGAAACATCCCAGTACACTGCCATGGAATCTGAAACATCCCAGTACACTGTCACGGAATCAGTAACATCCCAATACACTACCATGGAATCTGTAACATGCCAGTACACTATCACGGAATCTGTAACATCCCAGTACACTGCCACGGAATCTGTAACATCCCAGTACACTGCCACGGAACCTGAAACATCCCAGTACACTGCCACGGAATCTGAAACATCCCAGTACACTGCCACCGAATCTGAAACATCCCAGTACACTGCCACGGAATCTGTAACATCCCAATACACTACCATGGAATCTGTAACATGCCAGTACACTGTCACGTAATCTGAAACATCTCAGTACACTGCCACGGAGTCTGAAACATCCCAGTACACTGCCACGGAGTCTGTAACATCCCAGTACACAACCACGGAATCTGAAACATCCCAGTACACTGTCAGGGAATCTGAAACATCCCAGTACACTGCCAGGGAATCTGAAACATCCCAGTACACTTTCACGGAATCTGAAACATCCCAATACACTGCCACGGAATCTGAAACATCCCAGTACACCGTCACGGAATCTGAAACATCCCAATACACCGTCACGAAATCAGAAACATTCCAATATACGGTCACGGAATCTGTAACATCCCAGTACACTGCCACGGAATCCGAAACATCCCAGTACACCATCACGGAGTCTGAAACATCCCAGTACACTGCCACGGAACCTGAAACATCCCAGTACACCGTCACGGAATCTGAAACATCCCAGTACACTGCCACCGAATCTGAAACATCCCAGTACACGGCCACGGAATCTGTAACATCCCAGTACACTGTCACGGAATCTGTAACATCTCAGGACACTGACACGGAATCTGAAACATCCCAGTACACTGTCACGGAATCTGTAACATCCCAATACACTGCCATGGAATCTGTAACATGCCAGTACACTGTCACGTAATCTGAAACATCTCAGTACACTGCCACGGAGTCTGAAACATCCCAGTACACTGCCACGGAATCAGTAACATCCCAATACACTACCATGGAATCTGTAACATGCCAGTACACTGTCACGTAATCTGAAACATCTCAGTACACTGCCACGGAGTCTGAAACATCCCAGTACACTGCCATGGAGTCTGTAACATCCCAGTACACTACCACGGAATCTGAAACATCCCAGTACACTGCCACGGAACCTGAAACATCCCAGTACACCGTCACGGAATCTGAAACATCTCAGTACACTGCCACGGAGTCTGAAACATCCCAGTACACTGCCACGGAATCTGAAACATCCCAATACACTGTCACGGAATCTGTAACATCCCAATACACTGCCACGGAGTCTGAAACATCTCAGTACACTGCCATGGAGTCTGAAACATCCCAGTACACTACCACGGAATCTGAAACATCCCATTACACCGTCACGGAATCTGAAACTTCCCAGGACACTGCCATGGAATCTGAAACATCCCAGTACACTGCCATGGAATCTGAAACATCCCAGTACACTGTCACGGAATCAGTAACATCCCAATACACTACCATGGAATCTGTAACATGCCAGTACACTATCACGGAATCTGTAACATCCCAGTACACTGCCACGGAATCTGTAACATCCCAGTACACTGCCACGGAACCTGAAACATCCCAGTACACTGCCACGGAATCTGAAACATCCCAGTACACTGCCACCGAATCTGAAACATCCCAGTACACTGCCACGGAATCTGTAACATCCCAATACACTACCATGGAATCTGTAACATGCCAGTACACTGTCACGTAATCTGAAACATCTCAGTACACTGCCACGGAGTCTGAAACTTCCCAGTACACTGCCACGGAGTCTGTAACATCCCAGTACACAACCACGGAATCAGAAACATTCCAATATACGGTCACGGAATCTGTAACATCCCAGTACACTGCCACGGAATCCGAAACATCCCAGTACACCATCACGGAGTCTGAAACATCCCAGTACACTGCCACGGAACCTGAAACATCCCAGTACACAGTCACGGAATCTGAAACATCCCAGTACACTGCCACCGAATCTGAAACATCCCAGTACACGGCCACGGAATCTGTAACATCCCAGTACACTGTCACGGAATCTGTAACATCTCAGGACACTGACACGGAATCTGAAACATCCCAGTACACTGTCACGGAATCTGTAACATCCCAATACACTGCCATGGAATCTGTAACATGCCAGTACACTGTCACGTAATCTGAAACATCTCAGTACACTGCCACGGAGTCTGAAACATCCCAGTACACTGCCATGGAGTCTGTAACATCCCAGTACACTACCACGGAATCTGAAACATCCCAGTACACTGCCACGGAATCTGAAACATCCCAGTACACCGTCACGGAGTCTGAAACATCCCAGTACACTGCCACGGAACCTGAAACATCCCAGTACACCGTCACGGAATCTGAAACATCCCAGTACACTGCCACCGAATCTGAAACATCTCAGTACACCGTCACGGAATCTGAAACTTCCCAGTACACTACCACTTAATCTGTAACCTCCCAGTACACTGCCACGGAATCTGTAACATCCCAGTACACTGCCACGGAATCTGTAACATCCCAATACACTACCATGGAATCTGTAACATGCCAGTACACTGTCACGTAATCTGAAACATCTCAGTACACTGCCACAGAGTCTGAAACATCCCAGTACACTACCACGGAATCTGAAACATCCCATTACACCGTCACGGAATCTGAAACTTCCCAGTACACTGCCATGGAATCTGAAACATCCCAGTACACTGCCATGGAATCTGAAACATCCCAGTACACTGTCACGGAATCAGTAACATCCCAATACACTACCATGGAATCTGTAACATGCCAGTACACTGTCACGGAATCTGTAACATCCCAGTACACTGCCACGGAATCTGTAACATCCCAGTACACTGCCACGGAACCTGAAACATCCCAGTACACTGTCACGGAATCTGAAACATCCCAGTACACTGCCACGGAATCTGAAACATCCCAGTACACTGCCACGGAATCTGTAACATCCCAATACACTACCATGGAATCTGTAACATGCCAGTACACTGTCACGTAATCTGAAACATCTCAGTACACTGCCACGGAGTCTGAAACATCCCAGTACACTGCCACGGAATCTGAAACATCCCAATACACTGTCACGGAATCTGTAACATCCCAATACACTGCCACGGAGTCTGAAACATCTCAGTACACTGCCACGGAGTCTGAAACATCCCAGTACACTACCACGGAATCTGAAACATCCCATTACACCGTCACGGAATCTGTAACATCTCAGGACACTGACACGGAATCTGAAACATCCCAGTACACTGTCACGGAATCTGTAACATCCCAATACACTGCCATGGAATCTGTAACATGCCAGTACACTGTCACGTAATCTGAAACATCTCAGTACACTGCCACGGAGTCTGAAACATCCCAGTACACTGCCATGGAGTCTGTAACATCCCAGTACACTACCACGGAATCTGAAACATCCCAGTACACTGCCACGGAATCTGAAACATCCCAGTACACCGTCACGGAGTCTGAAACATCCCAGTACACTGCCACGGAACCTGAAACATCCCAGTACACCGTCACGGAATCTGAAACATCCCAGTACACCGCCACCGAATCTGAAACATCTCAGTACACCGTCACGGAATCTGAAACTTCCCAGTACACTACCACTTAATCTGTAACCTCCCAGTACACTGCCACGGAATCTGTAACATCCCAGTACACTGCCACGGAATCTGTAACATCCCAATACACTACCATGGAATCTGTAACATGCCAGTACACTGTCACGTAATCTGTAACATCCCAGTACACTGCCACGGAATCTGTAACATCCCAGTACACTGCCACGGAACCTGAAACATCCCAGTACACTGTCACGGAATCTGAAATATCCCAGTACACTGCCACGGAATCTGAAACATCCCAGTACACTGCCACGGAATCTGTAACATCCCAATACACTACCATGGAATCTGTAACATGCCAGTACACTGTCACGTAATCTGAAACATCTCAGTACACTGCCACGGAGTCTGAAACATCCCAGTACACTGCCACGGAATCTGAAACATCCCAATACACTGTCACGGAATCTGTAACATCCCAATACACTGCCACGGAGTCTGAAACATCTCAGTACACTGCCATGGAGTCTGAAACATCCCAGTACACTACCACGGAATCTGAAACATCCCATTACACCGTCACGGAATCTGAAACTTCCCAGGACACTGCCATGGAATCTGAAACATCCCAGTACACTGCCATGGAATCTGAAACATCCCAGTACACTGTCACGGAATCAGTAACATCCCAATACACTACCATGGAATCTGTAACATGCCAGTACACTATCACGGAATCTGTAACATCCCAGTACACTGCCACGGAATCTGTAACATCCCAGTACACTGCCACGGAACCTGAAACATCCCAGTACACTGCCACGGAATCTGAAACATCCCAGTACACTGCCACCGAATCTGAAACATCCCAGTACACTGCCACGGAATCTGTAACATCCCAATACACTACCATGGAATCTGTAACATGCCAGTACACTGTCACGTAATCTGAAACATCTCAGTACACTGCCACGGAGTCTGAAACTTCCCAGTACACTGCCACGGAGTCTGTAACATCCCAGTACACAACCACGGAATCAGAAACATTCCAATATACGGTCACGGAATCTGTAACATCCCAGTACACTGCCACGGAATCCGAAACATCCCAATACACTGCCATGGAATCTGTAACATGCCAGTACACTGTCACGTAATCTGAAACATCTCAGTACACTGCCACGGAGTCTGAAACATCCCAGTACACTGCCATGGAGTCTGTAACATCCCAGTACACTACCACGGAATCTGAAACATCCCAGTACACTGCCACGGAATCTGAAACATCCCAGTACACCGTCACGGAGTCTGAAACATCCCAGTACACTGCCACGGAACCTGAAACATCCCAGTACACCGTCACGGAATCTGAAACATCCCAGTACACTGCCACCGAATCTGAAACATCTCAGTACACCGTCACGGAATCTGAAACTTCCCAGTACACTACCACTTAATCTGTAACCTCCCAGTACACTGCCACGGAATCTGTAACATCCCAGTACACTGCCACGGAATCTGTAACATCCCAATACACTACCATGGAATCTGTAACATGCCAGTACACTGTCACGTAATTTGAAACATCTCAGTACACTGCCACAGAGTCTGAAACATCCCAGTACACTACCACGGAATCTGAAACATCCCATTACACCGTCACGGAATCTGAAACTTCCCAGTACACTGCCATGGAATCTGAAACATCCCAGTACACTGCCATGGAATCTGAAACATCCCAGTACACTGTCACGGAATCAGTAACATCCCAATACACTACCATGGAATCTGTAACATGCCAGTACACTGTCACGGAATCTGTAACATCCCAGTACACTGCCACGGAATCTGTAACATCCCAGTACACTGCCACGGAACCTGAAACATCCCAGTACACTGTCACGGAATCTGAAACATCCCAGTACACTGCCACGGAATCTGAAACATCCCAGTACACTGCCACGGAATCTGTAACATCCCAATACACTACCATGGAATCTGTAACATGCCAGTACACTGTCACGTAATCTGAAACATCTCAGTACACTGCCACGGAGTCTGAAACATCCCAGTACACTGCCACGGAATCTGAAACATCCCAATACACTGTCACGGAATCTGTAACATCCCAATACACTGCCACGGAGTCTGAAACATCTCAGTACACTGCCACGGAGTCTGAAACATCCCAGTACACTACCACGGAATCTGAAACATCCCATTACACCGTCACGGAATCTGAAACTTCCCAGGACACTGCCATGGAATCTGAAACATCCCAGTACACTGCCATGGAATCTGAAACATCCCAGTACACTGTCACGGAATCAGTAACATCCCAATACACTACCATGGAATCTGTAACATGCCAGTACACTATCACGGAATCTGTAACATCCCAGTACACTGCCACGGAATCTGTAACATCCCAGTACACTGCCACGGAACCTGAAACATCCCAGTACACTGCCACGGAATCTGAAACATCCCAGTACACTGCCACCGAATCTGAAACATCCCAGTACACTGCCACGGAATCTGTAACATCCCAATACACTACCATGGAATCTGTAACATGCCAGTACACTGTCACGTAATCTGAAACATCTCAGTACACTGCCACGGAGTCTGAAACATCCCAGTACACTGCCACGGAGTCTGTAACATCCCAGTACACAACCACGGAATCTGAAACATCCCAGTACACTGTCAGGGAATCTGAAACATCCCAGTACACTGCCAGGGAATCTGAAACATCCCAGTACACTTTCACGGAATCTGAAACATCCCAATACACTGCCACGGAATCTGAAACATCCCAGTACACCGTCACGGAATCTGAAACATCCCAATACACCGTCACGAAATCAGAAACATTCCAATATACGGTCACGGAATCTGTAACATCCCAGTACACTGCCACGGAATCCGAAACATCCCAGTACACCATCACGGAGTCTGAAACATCCCAGTACACTGCCACGGAACCTGAAACATCCCAGTACACCGTCACGGAATCTGAAACATCCCAGTACACTGCCACCGAATCTGAAACATCCCAGTACACGGCCACGGAATCTGTAACATCCCAGTACACTGTCACGGAATCTGTAACATCTCAGGACACTGACACGGAATCTGAAACATCCCAGTACACTGTCACGGAATCTGTAACATCCCAATACACTGCCATGGAATCTGTAACATGCCAGTACACTGTCACGTAATCTGAAACATCTCAGTACACTGCCACGGAGTCTGAAACATCCCAGTACACTGCCACGGAATCAGTAACATCCCAATACACTACCATGGAATCTGTAACATGCCAGTACACTGTCACGTAATCTGAAACATCTCAGTACACTGCCACGGAGTCTGAAACATCCCAGTACACTGCCATGGAGTCTGTAACATCCCAGTACACTACCACGGAATCTGAAACATCCCAGTACACTGCCACGGAACCTGAAACATCCCAGTACACCGTCACGGAATCTGAAACATCTCAGTACACTGCCACGGAGTCTGAAACATCCCAGTACACTGCCACGGAATCTGAAACATCCCAATACACTGTCACGGAATCTGTAACATCCCAATACACTGCCACGGAGTCTGAAACATCTCAGTACACTGCCATGGAGTCTGAAACATCCCAGTACACTACCACGGAATCTGAAACATCCCATTACACCGTCACGGAATCTGAAACTTCCCAGGACACTGCCATGGAATCTGAAACATCCCAGTACACTGCCATGGAATCTGAAACATCCCAGTACACTGTCACGGAATCAGTAACATCCCAATACACTACCATGGAATCTGTAACATGCCAGTACACTATCACGGAATCTGTAACATCCCAGTACACTGCCACGGAATCTGTAACATCCCAGTACACTGCCACGGAACCTGAAACATCCCAGTACACTGCCACGGAATCTGAAACATCCCAGTACACTGCCACCGAATCTGAAACATCCCAGTACACAGCCACGGAATCTGTAACATCCCAATACACTACCATGGAATCTGTAACATGCCAGTACACTGTCACGTAATCTGAAACATCTCAGTACACTGCCACGGAGTCTGAAACATCCCAGTACACTGCCACGGAGTCTGTAACATCCCAGTACACAACCACGGAATCTGAAACATCCCAGTACACTGTCAGGGAATCTGAAACATCCCAGTACACTGCCAGGGAATCTGAAACATCCCAGTACACTTTCACGGAATCTGAAACATCCCAATACACTGCCACGGAATCTGAAACATCCCAGTACACCGTCACGGAATCTGAAACATCCCAATACACCGTCACGGAATCAGAAACATTCCAATATACGGTCACGGAATCTGTAACATCCCAGTACACTGCCACGGAATCCGAAACATCCCAGTACACCATCACGGAGTCTGAAACATCCCAGTACACTGCCACGGAACCTGAAACATCCCAGTACACAGTCACGGAATCTGAAACATCCCAGTACACTGCCACCGAATCTGAAACATCCCAGTACACGGCCACGGAATCTGTAACATCCCAGTACACTGTCACGGAATCTGTAACATCTCAGGACACTGACACGGAATCTGAAACATCCCAGTACACTGTCACGGAATCTGTAACATCCCAATACACTGCCATGGAATCTGTAGCATGCCAGTACACTGTCACGTAATCTGAAACATCTCAGTACACTGCCACGGAGTCTGAAACATCCCAGTACACTGCCATGGAGTCTGTAACATCCCAGTACACTACCACGGAATCTGAAACATCCCAGTACACTGCCACGGAATCTGAAACATCCCAGTACACCGTCACGGAGTCTGAAACATCCCAGTACACTGCCACGGAACCTGAAACATCCCAGTACACTGTCACGGAATCTGAAATATCCCAGTACACTGCCACGGAATCTGAAACATCCCAGTACACTGCCACGGAATCTGTAACATCCCAATACACTACCATGGAATCTGTAACATGCCAGTACACTGTCACGTAATCTGAAACATCTCAGTACACTGCCACGGAGTCTGAAACATCCCAGTACACTGCCACGGAATCTGAAACATCC
The DNA here is from genome assembly GCF_048418815.1 of Hemitrygon akajei. NCBI lineage: Eukaryota > Metazoa > Chordata > Chondrichthyes > Myliobatiformes > Dasyatidae > Hemitrygon > Hemitrygon akajei. The sequence goes on along the minus strand of NC_133124.1, from coordinate 146,036,071 downwards.
CAATACACTGTCACGGAATCTGTAACATCCCAATACACTGCCACGGAGTCTGAAACATCTCAGTACACTGCCATGGAGTCTGAAACATCCCAGTACACTACCACGGAATCTGAAACATCCCATTACACCGTCACGGAATCTGAAACTTCCCAGGACACTGCCATGGAATCTGAAACATCCCAGTACACTGCCATGGAATCTGAAACATCCCAGTACACTGTCACGGAATCAGTAACATCCCAATACACTACCATGGAATCTGTAACATGCCAGTACACTATCACGGAATCTGTAACATCCCAGTACACTGCCACGGAATCTGTAACATCCCAGTACACTGCCACGGAACCTGAAACATCCCAGTACACTGCCACGGAATCTGAAACATCCCAGTACACTGACACCGAATCTGAAACATCCCAGTACACTGCCACGGAATCTGTAACATCCCAATACACTACCATGGAATCTGTAACATGCCAGTACACTGTCACGTAATCTGAAACATCTCAGTACACTGCCACGGAGTCTGAAACTTCCCAGTACACTGCCACGGAGTCTGTAACATCCCAGTACACAACCACGGAATCAGAAACATTCCAATATACGGTCACGGAATCTGTAACATCCCAGTACACTGCCACGGAATCCGAAACATCCCAGTACACCATCACGGAGTCTGAAACATCCCAGTACACTGCCACGGAACCTGAAACATCCCAGTACACAGTCACGGAATCTGAAACATCCCAGTACACTGCCACCGAATCTGAAACATCCCAGTACACGGCCACGGAATCTGTAACATCCCAGTACACTGTCACGGAATCTGTAACATCTCAGGACACTGACACGGAATCTGAAACATCCCAGTACACTGTCACGGAATCTGTAACATCCCAATACACTGCCATGGAATCTGTAACATGCCAGTACACTGTCACGTAATCTGAAACATCTCAGTACACTGCCACGGAGTCTGAAACATCCCAGTACACTGCCATGGAGTCTGTAACATCCCAGTACACTACCACGGAATCTGAAACATCCCAGTACACTGCCACGGAATCTGAAACATCCCAGTACACCGTCACGGAGTCTGAAACATCCCAGTACACTGCCACGGAACCTGAAACATCCCAGTACACCGTCACGGAATCTGAAACATCCCAGTACACTGCCACCGAATCTGAAACATCTCAGTACACCGTCACGGAATCTGAAACTTCCCAGTACACTACCACTTAATCTGTAACCTCCCAGTACACTGCCACGGAATCTGTAACATCCCAGTACACTGCCACGGAATCTGTAACATCCCAATACACTACCATGGAATCTGTAACATGCCAGTACACTGTCACGTAATCTGAAACATCTCAGTACACTGCCACAGAGTCTGAAACATCCCAGTACACTACCACGGAATCTGAAACATCCCATTACACCGTCACGGAATCTGAAACTTCCCAGTACACTGCCATGGAATCTGAAACATCCCAGTACACTGCCATGGAATCTGAAACATCCCAGTACACTGTCACGGAATCAGTAACATCCCAATACACTACCATGGAATCTGTAACATGCCAGTACACTGTCACGGAATCTGTAACATCCCAGTACACTGCCACGGAATCTGTAACATCCCAGTACACTGCCACGGAACCTGAAACATCCCAGTACACTGTCACGGAATCTGAAACATCCCAGTACACTGCCACGGAATCTGAAACATCCCAGTACACTGCCACGGAATCTGTAACATCCCAATACACTACCATGGAATCTGTAACATGCCAGTACACTGTCACGTAATCTGAAACATCTCAGTACACTGCCACGGAGTCTGAAACATCCCAGTACACTGCCACGGAATCTGAAACATCCCAATACACTGTCACGGAATCTGTAACATCCCAATACACTGCCACGGAGTCTGAAACATCTCAGTACACTGCCACGGAGTCTGAAACATCCCAGTACACTACCACGGAATCTGAAACATCCCATTACACCGTCACGGAATCTGAAACTTCCCAGGACACTGCCATGGAATCTGAAACATCCCAGTACACTGCCATGGAATCTGAAACATCCCAGTACACTGTCACGGAATCAGTAACATCCCAATACACTACCATGGAATCTGTAACATGCCAGTACACTATCACGGAATCTGTAACATCCCAGTACACTGCCACGGAATCTGTAACATCCCAGTACACTGCCACGGAACCTGAAACATCCCAGTACACTGCCACGGAATCTGAAACATCCCAGTACACTGCCACCGAATCTGAAACATCCCAGTACACTGCCACGGAATCTGTAACATCCCAATACACTACCATGGAATCTGTAACATGCCAGTACACTGTCACGTAATCTGAAACATCTCAGTACACTGCCACGGAGTCTGAAACATCCCAGTACACTGCCACGGAGTCTGTAACATCCCAGTACACAACCACGGAATCTGAAACATCCCAGTACACTGTCAGGGAATCTGAAACATCCCAGTACACTGCCAGGGAATCTGAAACATCCCAGTACACTTTCACGGAATCTGAAACATCCCAATACACTGCCACGGAATCTGAAACATCCCAGTACACCGTCACGGAATCTGAAACATCCCAATACACCGTCACGAAATCAGAAACATTCCAATATACGGTCACGGAATCTGTAACATCCCAGTACACTGCCACGGAATCCGAAACATCCCAGTACACCATCACGGAGTCTGAAACATCCCAGTACACTGCCACGGAACCTGAAACATCCCAGTACACCGTCACGGAATCTGAAACATCCCAGTACACTGCCACCGAATCTGAAACATCCCAGTACACGGCCACGGAATCTGTAACATCCCAGTACACTGTCACGGAATCTGTAACATCTCAGGACACTGACACGGAATCTGAAACATCCCAGTACACTGTCACGGAATCTGTAACATCCCAATACACTGCCATGGAATCTGTAACATGCCAGTACACTGTCACGTAATCTGAAACATCTCAGTACACTGCCACGGAGTCTGAAACATCCCAGTACACTGCCACGGAATCAGTAACATCCCAATACACTACCATGGAATCTGTAACATGCCAGTACACTGTCACGTAATCTGAAACATCTCAGTACACTGCCACGGAGTCTGAAACATCCCAGTACACTGCCATGGAGTCTGTAACATCCCAGTACACTACCACGGAATCTGAAACATCCCAGTACACTGCCACGGAACCTGAAACATCCCAGTACACCGTCACGGAATCTGAAACATCTCAGTACACTGCCACGGAGTCTGAAACATCCCAGTACACTGCCACGGAATCTGAAACATCCCAATACACTGTCACGGAATCTGTAACATCCCAATACACTGCCACGGAGTCTGAAACATCTCAGTACACTGCCATGGAGTCTGAAACATCCCAGTACACTACCACGGAATCTGAAACATCCCATTACACCGTCACGGAATCTGAAACTTCCCAGGACACTGCCATGGAATCTGAAACATCCCAGTACACTGCCATGGAATCTGAAACATCCCAGTACACTGTCACGGAATCAGTAACATCCCAATACACTACCATGGAATCTGTAACATGCCAGTACACTATCACGGAATCTGTAACATCCCAGTACACTGCCACGGAATCTGTAACATCCCAGTACACTGCCACGGAACCTGAAACATCCCAGTACACTGCCACGGAATCTGAAACATCCCAGTACACTGCCACCGAATCTGAAACATCCCAGTACACAGCCACGGAATCTGTAACATCCCAATACACTACCATGGAATCTGTAACATGCCAGTACACTGTCACGTAATCTGAAACATCTCAGTACACTGCCACGGAGTCTGAAACATCCCAGTACACTGCCACGGAGTCTGTAACATCCCAGTACACAACCACGGAATCTGAAACATCCCAGTACACTGTCAGGGAATCTGAAACATCCCAGTACACTGCCAGGGAATCTGAAACATCCCAGTACACTTTCACGGAATCTGAAACATCCCAATACACTGCCACGGAATCTGAAACATCTCAGTACACTGCCATGGAGTCTGAAACATCCCAGTACACTACCACGGAATCTGAAACATCCCATTACACCGTCACGGAATCTGAAACTTCCCAGGACACTGCCATGGAATCTGAAACATCCCAGTACACTGCCATGGAATATGAAACATCCCAGTACACTGTCACGGAATCAGTAACATCCCAATACACTACCATGGAATCTGTAACATGCCAGTACACTATCACGGAATCTGTAACATCCCAGTACACTGCCACGGAATCTGTAACATCCCAGTACACTGCCACGGAACCTGAAACATCCCAGTACACTGCCACGGAATCTGAAACATCCCAGTACACTGCCACCGAATCTGAAACATCCCAGTACACTGCCACGGAATCTGTAACATCCCAATACACTACCATGGAATCTGTAACATGCCAGTACACTGTCACGTAATCTGAAACATCTCAGTACACTGCCACGGAGTCTGAAACATCCCAGTACACTGCCACGGAGTCTGTAACATCCCAGTACACAACCACGGAATCTGAAACATCCCAGTACACTGTCAGGGAATCTGAAACATCCCAGTACACTGCCAGGGAATCTGAAACATCCCAGTACACTTTCACGGAATCTGAAACATCCCAATACACTGCCACGGAATCTGAAACATCCCAGTACACCGTCACGGAATCTGAAACATCCCAATACACCGTCACGGAATCAGAAACATTCCAATATACGGTCACGGAATCTGTAACATCCCAGTACACTGCCACGGAATCCGAAACATCCCAGTACACCATCACGGAGTCTGAAACATCCCAGTACACTGCCACGGAACCTGAAACATCCCAGTACACAGTCACGGAATCTGAAACATCCCAGTACACTGCCACCGAATCTGAAACATCCCAGTACACGGCCACGGAATCTGTAACATCCCAGTACACTGTCACGGAATCTGTAACATCTCAGGACACTGACACGGAATCTGAAACATCCCAGTACACTGTCACGGAATCTGTAACATCCCAATACACTGCCATGGAATCTGTAGCATGCCAGTACACTGTCACGTAATCTGAAACATCTCAGTACACTGCCACGGAGTCTGAAACATCCCAGTACACTGCCATGGAGTCTGTAACATCCCAGTACACTACCACGGAATCTGAAACATCCCAGTACACTGCCACGGAATCTGAAACATCCCAGTACACCGTCACGGAGTCTGAAACATCCCAGTACACTGCCACGGAACCTGAAACATCCCAGTACACCGTCACGGAATCTGAAACATCCCAGTACACTGCCACCGAATCTGAAACATCTCAGTACACCGTCACGGAATCTGAAACTTCCCAGTACACTACCACTTAATCTGTAACCTCCCAGTACACTGCCACGGAATCTGTAACATCCCAGTACACTGCCACGGAATCTGTAACATCCCAATACACTACCATGGAATCTGTAACATGCCAGTACACTGTCACGTAATCTGAAACATCTCAGTACACTGCCACAGAGTCTGAAACATCCCAGTACACTACCACGGAATCTGAAACATCCCATTACACCGTCACGGAATCTGAAACTTCCCAGGACACTGCCATGGAATCTGAAACATCCCAGTACACTGCCATGGAATCTGAAACATCCCAGTACACTGTCACGGAATCAGTAACATCCCAATACACTACCATGGAATCTGTAACATGCCAGTACACTGTCACGGAATCTGTAACATCCCAGTACACTGCCACGGAATCTGTAACATCCCAGTACACTGCCACGGAACCTGAAACATCCCAGTACACTGTCACGGAATCTGAAACATCCCAGTACACTGCCACGGAATCTGAAACATCCCAGTACACTGCCACGGAATCTGTAACATCCCAATACACTACCATGGAATCTGTAACATGCCAGTACACTGTCACGTAATCTGAAACATCTCAGTACACTGCCACGGAGTCTGAAACATCCCAGTACACTGCCACGGAATCTGAAACATCCCAATACACTGTCACGGAATCTGTAACATCCCAATACACTGCCACGGAGTCTGAAACATCTCAGTACACTGCCACGGAGTCTGAAACATCCCAGTACACTACCACGGAATCTGAAACATCCCATTACACCGTCACGGAATCTGAAACTTCCCAGGACACTGCCATGGAATCTGAAACATCCCAGTACACTGCCATGGAATCTGAAACATCCCAGTACACTGTCACGGAATCAGTAACATCCCAATACACTACCATGGAATCTGTAACATGCCAGTACACTATCACGGAATCTGTAACATCCCAGTACACTGCCACGGAATCTGTAACATCCCAGTACACTGCCACGGAACCTGAAACTTCCCAGTACACTGCCACGGAATCTGAAACATCCCAGTACACTGCCACCGAATCTGAAACATCCCAGTACACTGCCACGGAATCTGTAACATCCCAATACACTACCATGGAATCTGTAACATGCCAGTACACTGTCACGTAATCTGAAACATCTCAGTACACTGCCACGGAGTCTGAAACATCCCAGTACACTGCCACGGAGTCTGTAACATCCCAGTACACAACCACGGAATCTGAAACATCCCAGTACACTGTCAGGGAATCTGAAACATCCCAGTACACTGCCAGGGAATCTGAAACATCCCAGTACACTTTCACGGAATCTGAAACATCCCAATACACTGCCACGGAATCTGAAACATCCCAGTACACCGTCACGGAATCTGAAACATCCCAATACACCGTCACGGAATCAGAAACATTCCAATATACGGTCACGGAATCTGTAACATCCCAGTACACTGCCACGGAATCCGAAACATCCCAGTACACCATCACGGAGTCTGAAACATCCCAGTACACTGCCACGGAACCTGAAACATCCCAGTACACCGTCACGGAATCTGAAACATCCCAGTACACTGCCACCGAATCTGAAACATCCCAGTACACGGCCACGGAATCTGTAACATCCCAGTACACTGTCACGGAATCTGTAACATCTCAGGACACTGACACGGAATCTGAAACATCCCAGTACACTGTCACGGAATCTGTAACATCCCAATACACTGCCATGGAATCTGTAACATGCCAGTACACTGTCACGTAATCTGAAACATCTCAGTACACTGCCACGGAGTCTGAAACATCCCAGTACACTGCCACGGAATCAGTAACATCCCAATACACTACCATGGAATCTGTAACATGCCAGTACACTGTCACGTAATCTGAAACATCTCAGTACACTGCCACGGAGTCTGAAACATCCCAGTACACTGCCATGGAGTCTGTAACATCCCAGTACACTACCACGGAATCTGAAACATCCCAGTACACTGCCACGGAATCTGAAACATCCCAGTACACCGTCACGGAGTCTGAAACATCCCAGTACACTGCCACGGAACCTGAAACATCCCAGTACACCGTCACGGAATCTGAAACATCCCAGTACACTGCCACCGAATCTGAAACATCTCAGTACACTGCCACGGAATCTGAAACATCCCAGTACACTGCCACGGAATCAGTAACATCCCAATACACTACCATGGAATCTGTAACATGCCAGTACACTGTCACGTAATCTGAAACATCTCAGTACACTGCCACGGAGTCTGAAACATCCCAGTACACTGCCACGGAGTCTGTAACATCCCAGTACACTACCACGGAATCTGAAACATGCCAGTACACTGTCACGTAATCTGAAACATCCCAGTACACTGCCAGGGAATCTGAAACATCCCAGTACACTTTCACGGAATCTGAAACATCCCAATACACAGCCACGGAATCTGAAACATCCCAGTACACCGTCACGGAATCTGAAACATCCCAATACACCGTCACGGAATCAGAAACATCCCAGTACACTGCCACGGAACCTGAAACATCCCAGTACACTGCCACCGAATCTGAAACATCCCAGTACACGGCCACGGAATCTGTAACATCCCAGTACACTGTCACGGAATCTGTAACATCTCAGGACACTGACACGGAATCTGAAACATCCCAGTACACTGTCACGGAATCTGTAACATCCCAATACACTGCCATGGAATCTGTAACATGCCAGTACACTGTCACGTAATCTGAAACATCTCAGTACACTGCCACGGAGTCTGAAACATCCCAGTACACTGCCACGGAATCAGTAATATCCCAATACACTACCATGGAATCTGTAACATGCCAGTACACTGTCACGTAATCTGAAACATCTCAGTACACTGCCACGGAGTCTGAAACATCCCAGTACACTGCCACGGAGTCTGTAACATCCCAGTACACTACCACGGAATCTGAAACATCTCAGTACACTGCCACGGAACCTGAAACATCCCAGTACACCGTCACGGAATCTGAAACATCCCAGTACACCGTCACGGAATCTGAAACATCCCAGTACACCGTCACGGAATCTGAAACTTCCCAGTACACTACCACTTAATCTGTAACCTCCCAGTACACTGCCACGGAATCTGTAACATCCCAGTACACTGCCACGGAATCTGTAACATCCCAATACACTACCATGGAATCTGTAACATGCCAGTACACTGTCACGTAATCTGAAACATCTCAGTACACTGCCACAGAGTCTGAAACATCCCAGTACACTACCACGGAATCTGAAACATCCCATTACACCGTCACGGAATGTGAAACTTCCCAGTACACTGCCATGGAATCTGAAACATCCCAGTACACTGCCATGGAATCTGAAACATCCCAGTACACTGTCACGGAATCAGTAACATCCCAATACACTACCATGGAATCTGTAACATGCCAGTACACTGTCACGGAATCTGTGACATCCCAGTACACTGCCACGGAATCTGTAACATCCCAGTACACTGCCACGGAACCTGAAACATCCCAGTACACTGCCACAGAATCTGAAACATCCCAGTACACTGCCACGGAATCTGAAACATCCCAGTACACTGCCACGGAATCTGTAACATCCCAATACACTACCATGGAATCTGTAACATGCCAGTACACTGTCACGTAATCTGAAACATCTCAGTACACTGCCACGGAGTCTGAAACATCCCAGTACACTGCCACGGAATCTGAAACATCCCAATACACTGTCACGGAATCTGTAACATCCCAGTACACTGCCACGGAGTCTGAAACATCTCAGTACACTGCCACGGAGTCTGAAACATCCCAGTACACTACCACGGAATCTGAAACATCCCATTACACCGTCACGGAATCTGAAACTTCCCAGTACACTGCCATGGAATCTGAAACATCCCAGTACACTGCCATGGAATCTGAAACATCCCAGTACACTGTCACGGAATCAGTAACATCCCAGTACACTGCCACCGAATCTGAAACATGCCAGTACACTGCCACGGAATCTGTAACATCCCAATACACTACCATGGAATCTGTAACATGCCAGTACACTGTCACGTAATCTGAAACATCCCAGTACACTGCCACGGAGTCTGTAACATCCCAGTACACTGTCACGGAATCTGTAACAGCCCAGTACACTGCCACGGAACCTGAAACATCCCAGTACACCGTCACGGAATCTGAAACATCCCAGTACACTGCCACGGAATCTGAAACATCCCAGTACACTGTCACGGAATCTGTAACATCGCAGTACACTGTCACGGAATCTGTAACATCCAAGTGCATTGCCACGGAACCTGAAACATCCCAGTACACCGTCACTGAATCTGAAACATCCCAGTACACTGTCACGGAATCTGTAACATCCCAGTACACTGCCACGGAATCTGTAACATCCCAGTACACCGTCACGGAATCTGTAACATCCCAGTACACTGTCACGGAATCTGAAACATCCCAGTACACTGTCACGGAATCTGTAACATCCCAGTACACCGTCACGGAATCTGTAACATCCCAGTACACCGTCACGGAATCTGAAACATCCCAGTACACTGCCACGGAATCTGTAACATCCCAGTACACTGTCGCGGAATCTGTAACATCCCAGTACACTGTCACGGAATCTGTAACATCTCAGTACACTGTCACGGAATCTGTAACATCCCAGTACACTACCACGGAATCTGAAACATCCCAGTTCACTGCCACGGAATCTGAAACATCCCAGTACACTGTCACGGAATCTGTAACATCCCAGTACACTGCCACGGAATCTGAAACATCCCAGTACACTGCCACGGAAACTGAAACATCCCAGTACACTGCCGCGGAATCTGTAACATCCCAGTACACTGTCGCGGAATCTGTAACATCCCAGTACACTGTCACGGAATCTGTAACATCTCAGTACACTGTCACGGAATCTGTAACATCCCAGTACACTACCACGGAATCTGAAACATCCCAGTTCACTGCCACGGAATCTGAAACATCCCAGTACACTGTCACGGAATCTGTAACATCCCAGTACACTGCCACGGAATCTGAAACATCCCAGTACACTGCCACGGAAACTGAAACATCCCAGTGCACTGTCACGGAATCTGAAACATCCCGTTACACTACCAAGGAATCTTAAAATTCCCACTACACTACACGGAATCTGTAACATCACAATACACTACCACGGAATCGGAAACATCCCAGTACACTGCCACGGAATCCGAAACATCCCAGTACACTGTCATGGAATCTGTAACATCCCAGTACACTACCACGGAAACTGAAACATCCCAGTGCACTGCCACGGAATCTGAAACATTCCAGTACACTGCCACGGAATCTGAAACATCCCAATACACTGACACGGAATCTGAATCATCCCGTTACACTGCCACGGAATCTGTAACATCCCAGTACACTACCACGGAATCAGAAACATCCCAGTACACTGCCACGGAATCCGAAACATCCCAGTACACTGTCATGGAATCTGTAACATCCCAATACACTACCATGGAATCTGTAACATGCCAGTACACTGTCATGGAATCTGTAACATCCCAGTACACTGCCACGGAATCTGTAACATCCCAGTACACTGCCACGGAACCTGAAACATCCCAGTACACTGTCACGGAATCTGAAACATCCCAGTACACTGCCACGGAATCTGAAACATCCCAGTACACTGCCACGGAATCTGTAACATCCCAATACACTACCATGGAATCTGTAACATGCCAGTACACTGTCACGTAATCTGAAACATCTCAGTACACTGCCACGGAGTCTGAAACATCCCAGTACACTGCCACGGAATCTGAAACATCCCAATACACTGTCACGGAATCTGTAACATCCCAATACACTGCCACGGAGTCTGAAACATCTCAGTACACTGCCACGGAGTCTGAAACATCCCAGTACACTACCACGGAATCTGAAACATCCCATTACACCGTCACGGAATCTGAAACTTCCCAGGACACTGCCATGGAATCTGAAACATCCCAGTACACTGCCATGGAATCTGAAACATCCCAGTACACTGTCACGGAATCAGTAACATCCCAATACACTGCCACGGAATCTGAAACATCCCAGTACACCGTCACGGAATCTGAAACATCCCAATACACCGTCACGGAATCAGAAACATTCCAATATACGGTCACGGAATCTGTAACATCCCAGTACACTGCCACGGAATCCGAAACATCCCAGTACACCATCACGGAGTCTGAAACATCCCAGTACACTGCCACGGAACCTGAAACATCCCAGTACACCGTCACGGAATCTGAAACATCCCAGTACACTGCCACCGAATCTGAAACATCCCAGTACACGGCCACGGAATCTGTAACATCCCAGTACACTGTCACGGAATCTGTAACATCTCAGGACACTGACACGGAATCTGAAACATCCCAGTACACTGTCACGGAATCTGTAACATCCCAATACACTGCCATGGAATCTGTAACATGCCAGTACACTGTCACGTAATCTGAAACATCTCAGTACACTGCCACGGAGTCTGAAACATCCCAGTACACTGCCACGGAATCAGTAACATCCCAATACACTACCATGGAATCTGTAACATGCCAGTACACTGTCACGTAATCTGAAACATCTCAGTACACTGCCACGGAGTCTGAAACATCCCAGTACACTGCCATGGAGTCTGTAACATCCCAGTACACTACCACGGAATCTGAAACATCCCAGTACACTGCCACGGAATCTGAAACATCCCAGTACACCGTCACGGAGTCTGAAACATCCCAGTACACTGCCACGGAACCTGAAACATCCCAGTACACCGTCACGGAATCTGAAACATCCCAGTACACTGCCACCGAATCTGAAACATCTCAGTACACTGCCACGGAATCTGAAACATCCCAGTACACTGCCACGGAATCAGTAACATCCCAATACACTACCATGGAATCTGTAACATGCCAGTACACTGTCACGTAATCTGAAACATCTCAGTACACTGCCACGGAGTCTGAAACATCCCAGTACACTGCCACGGAGTCTGTAACATCCCAGTACACTACCACGGAATCTGAAACATGCCAGTACACTGTCACGTAATCTGAAACATCCCAGTACACTGCCAGGGAATCTGAAACATCCCAGTACACTTTCACGGAATCTGAAACATCCCAATACACAGCCACGGAATCTGAAACATCCCAGTACACCGTCACGGAATCTGAAACATCCCAATACACCGTCACGGAATCAGAAACATCCCAATATACGGTCACGGAATCTGTAACATCCCAGTACACTGCCACGGAATCCGAAACATCCCAGTACACCATCACGGAGTCTGAAACATCCCAGTACACTGCCACGGAACCTGAAACATCCCAGTACACTGCCACCGAATCTGAAACATCCCAGTACACGGCCACGGAATCTGTAACATCCCAGTACACTGTCACGGAATCTGTAACATCTCAGGACACTGACACGGAATCTGAAACATCCCAGTACACTGTCACGGAATCTGTAACATCCCAATACACTGCCATGGAATCTGTAACATGCCAGTACACTGTCACGTAATCTGAAACATCTCAGTACACTGCCACGGAGTCTGAAACATCCCAGTACACTGCCACGGAATCAGTAACATCCCAATACACTACCATGGAATCTGTAACATGCCAGTACACTGTCACGTAATCTGAAACATCTCAGTACACTGCCACGGAGTCTGAAACATCCCAGTACACTGCCACGGAGTCTGTAACATCCCAGTACACTACCACGGAATCTGAAACATCTCAGTACACTGCCACGGAACCTGAAACATCCCAGTACACCGTCACGGAATCTGAAACATCCCAGTACACCGTCACGGAATCTGAAACCTCCCAGTACACCGTCACGGAATCTGAAACTTCCCAGTACACTACCACTTAATCTGTAACCTCCCAGTACACTGCCACGGAATCTGTAACATCCCAGTACACTGCCACGGAATCTGTAACATCCCAATACACTACCATGGAATCTGTAACATGCCAGTACACTGTCACGTAATCTGAAACATCTCAGTACACTGCCACAGAGTCTGAAACATCCCAGTACACTACCACGGAATCTGAAACATCCCATTACACCGTCACGGAATCTGTAACATCCCAGTACACTGCCACGGAGTCTGAAACATCTCAGTACACTGCCACGGAGTCTGAAACATCCCAGTACACTACCACGGAATCTGAAACATCCCATTACACCGTCACGGAATCTGAAACTTCCCAGTACACTGCCATGGAATCTGAAACATCCCAGTACACTGCCATGGAATCTGAAACATCCCAGTACACTGTCACGGAATCAGTAACATCCCAGTACACTGCCACCGAATCTGAAACATGCCAGTACACTGCCACGGAATCTGTAACATCCCAATACACTACCATGGAATCTGTAACATGCCAGTACACTGTCACGTAATCTGAAACATCCCAGTACACTGCCACGGAGTCTGTAACATCCCAGTACACTGTCACGGAATCTGTAACAGCCCAGTACACTGCCACGGAACCTGAAACATCCCAGTACACCGTCACGGAATCTGAAACATCCCAGTACACTGCCACGGAATCTGAAACATCCCAGTACACTGTCACGGAATCTGTAACATCGCAGTACACTGTCACGGAATCTGTAACATCCAAGTGCATTGCCACGGAACCTGAAACATCCCAGTACACCGTCACTGAATCTGAAACATCCCAGTACACTGTCACGGAATCTGTAACATCCCAGTACACTGCCACGGAATCTGTAACATCCCAGTACACCGTCACGGAATCTGTAACATCCCAGTACACTGTCACGGAATCTGAAACATCCCAGTACACTGTCACGGAATCTGTAACATCCCAGTACACCGTCACGGAATCTGTAACATCCCAGTACACCGTCACGGAATCTGAAACATCCCAGTACACTGCCACGGAATCTGTAACATCCCAGTACACTGTCGCGGAATCTGTAACATCCCAGTACACTGTCACGGAATCTGTAACATCTCAGTACACTGTCACGGAATCTGTAACATCCCAGTACACTACCACGGAATCTGAAACATCCCAGTTCACTGCCACGGAATCTGAAACATCCCAGTACACTGTCACGGAATCTGTAACATCCCAGTACACTGCCACGGAATCTGAAACATCCCAGTACACTGCCACGGAAACTGAAACATCCCAGTACACTGCCGCGGAATCTGTAACATCCCAGTACACTGTCGCGGAATCTGTAACATCCCAGTACACTGTCACGGAATCTGTAACATCTCAGTACACTGTCACGGAATCTGTAACATCCCAGTACACTACCACGGAATCTGAAACATCCCAGTTCACTGCCACGGAATCTGAAACATCCCAGTACACTGTCACGGAATCTGTAACATCCCAGTACACTGCCACGGAATCTGAAACATCCCAGTACACTGCCACGGAAACTGAAACATCCCAGTGCACTGTCACGGAATCTGAAACATCCCGTTACACTACCAAGGAATCTTAAAATTCCCACTACACTACACGGAATCTGTAACATCACAATACACTACCACGGAATCGGAAACATCCCAGTACACTGCCACGGAATCCGAAACATCCCAGTACACTGTCATGGAATCTGTAACATCCCAGTACACTACCACGGAAACTGAAACATCCCAGTGCACTGCCACGGAATCTGAAACATTCCAGTACACTGCCACGGAATCTGAAACATCCCAATACACTGACACGGAATCTGAATCATCCCGTTACACTGCCACGGAATCTGTAACATCCCAGTACACTACCACGGAATCAGAAACATCCCAGTACACTGCCACGGAATCCGAAACATCCCAGTACACTGTCATGGAATCTGTAACATCCCAGTACACTACCACGGAAACTGAAACATCCCAGTGCACTGCCACGGAATCTGAAACATCCCAGTACACTGCCACGGAATCTGAAACATCCCAATACACTGACACAGAATCTGAAACATCCCGTTACACTGCCACGGAATCTGTAACATCCCAGTACACTACCACGGAATCTGAAACATCCCAATACACTGCCACGGAATCTGAAACATCCCAATACACTGTCACGGAATCTGTAACATCTCAGGACACTGACACGGAATCTGAAACATCCCAGTACACTGCCACGGAATCTGAAACATCCCAATACACTGCCAGGGAATCTGTAACATCCCAGTACACTGCCAGGGAATCTGAAACATCCCAATACACTGACACGGAATCTGAAACATCCCAGTACACCGTCACGGAATCTGAAACATCCCAGTACACTGCCAGGGAATCTGTAACATCCCAGTACACTGCCAGGGTATCTGAAACATCCCAGTACACTGTCACGGAATCTGAAACATCCCAGTACACTGCCACGGAATCTGAAACATCCCAGTACACTGCCACGGAATCTGTAACATCCCAGTACACTGCCACGGAATCTGTAACATCCCAATACACTACCACGGAATCTGAAACATCCCACTACACTACCACAGAATCTGTAACATCCCAGAACACTGCCACGGAATCTGAAACATCCCAGTACACTGCCACGGAATCTGAAATATCCCAGTACACTGCCACGGAATCTGTAACATCCCAGTACACTGTCACGGAATCTGAAACATCCCAATACACTGCCACGGAATCTAAAACATCCCAATACACTGACACGGAATCTGAAACATCCCAGTACACTGCCACGGAATCTGAAACATCCCAGTACACTACCACGGAATCTGAAACATCCCAGTACACTGCCAGGGAATCTGAAACATCCCAGTACACTGTCACGGAATCTGAAACATCCCAGTACACCGTCACTGAATCTGAAACATCCCAGTACACTGTCACGGAATCTGAAACATCCCAGTACACTGTCACGGAATCTGTAACATCTCAGGACACTGTCACGGAATCTGTAACATCCCAGTACACTGCCACGGAATCTGAAACATCCCAGTACACCTTAACGGAATCTGAAACATCCCAATACACTGTCACGGAATCTGAAACATCCCAGTACACTGTCACGGAATCTGAAACATCCCAGTACACTGTCAGGGAATCTGAAACATCCCAGTACACTGTCACGGAATCTGAAACATCCCAGTACACTGTCACGGAATCTGAAACATCCCAGTACACTACCACGGAATCTGAAACATCCCAGTACACCGTAACGGAATCTGAAACATCCCAGTACACTGTCACGGAATCTGAAACATCCCAGTACACTACCACGGAATCTGTAACATCCCAATACACTACCACTGAATCTGAAACATCCCAGTACATTGCCACAGAATCTGTAACTTCCCAATACACTACCATGGAAACTGAAACATCCCAGTGCACTGCCACAGAATCTGAAACATCCCGTTACTTTACCACGGAATCTTAAACTTCCCACTACTCTTCACTGGATGTGAAACATCCCGCTACTCTTCTCTGAATCTGAAACCACCTGTTACATTACCACGGAATCAGAATCATCCCGTTGCACTACATCAGAATCCAAAATATCCTGATACACCACCACGGAATCTGAATCATACCATTACACTACCACGAAATCTGAAACTTCCTACTGCACTACCACAGAATTCGAAACTGATCAACCTGAAAATAAATATTAGACATGTTAGGGATCATTCTAGATTTATGGGTAGTATAATTATGGAAAAACTAAAGTGAGAACCAGTCTTCAGGAAATAAATCCTGTGGACAATTTAACTTGCAGCTGATACTTTGTGTCTATTGAAACCTGTCTGTGTGTGTGGGGTATTCTCTGTCATGTTGAGATTCTACAGTGGGTGTCAATAGATGAATGTTCCTGCTCATAGCTCATAGTTAAAATGTATCCCTGCCACTTAGTGCACAGTTCAGGACAGATCTGTTTTGTCTCATACCCTTCTGGTTAATTGTAAAGTTTCTCATTGAATCATCCCTCCACACAGTGACATTTTGCCTGTCTGGCTTTTGGAACAGATAGCAGTCAGCAGTCAACTCATGTTCTTAGTATTATTTATTTACTTATTTATATTTATTATTTGTTTTTTTATTTGCAGTTTATTTTCCTTTGCACATTGGTTGTTCATCAGTCTTTGTGTGTAGATTTGCATTCATCCTATTGCATTTCTTTGTTCTTCTGTAAGTGTCTGCAAGAAAATGAATCTCAGGGTTGTGTATGTTGACATAAATGTACTTCGATAATAAATTGTCTTTGAACTTTGAAATTTGAATATTGAGTAATCAAAGAGATTGTGCTAGTTGGATGTGCTGCCATTGTAAATAGGTGCAGTAACTGTAAATTCACCTGACAATATTCCAAATGTTAATGCTCAGTAGGTGATGATAGCAATTCAAACTGTAGTTAATCATTTATTGTTATCTTTATGTTGAGGATCAATAAAACATCATATCTGGAGATTGAGGTTCTCTTGGATTCTCCTGGACACTCTCTCTCCTGCAGGTTTGCTCTGTGAATAAAGAATGTTTATACTTCCCAGTTAAAACTTCAGTGTTGCTCAATTTTATTCAGCCACATCAGATATTAAGAAAAAATGAGAAAATGAGTGCTAATTTTCCAAACTTCTTCCTTTCACAAGGATTAAGAACATAGAGAAGAGACAAAGGCTTGCTCTCTCAAATTCTCTGTCCTCCATGGATTCTGCCTACTCTTCCCACAGTTTCAGGAAGGCAGCCAAGGGCATCTCCCATTCCTGACATTCTTTCTTGCCCCACCCCCATCAGACAAAGGATACATAAACCTGAGAGTAAACCACCAGATTCAAAGATCATTTCTATCCCATTGTAATAGACACTAAATGCTGGAAGAACACTGCATACCAGGCAGCATCTAATGCGAGGAATAAACAGTCAATGTCTTGGCCCGAGACCCTACATCAGGACTTACTCATCAGGGTCTCAGCTCCAAGTGTTGATTGTTTGTTCCTTTCAATTGATGCTGCCTCACCTGCTGAGTTCCTCCAGCATTTCATGTCTGTTACTCAGGCTTTGCAGCATCTGCAGAATCTCTTGTGTTCTATCCCACTGTTATTCACTGTTATTGACGTGACCTCTCTTGGACTAAAGATGAGTTCTTGATCTCCCAATCTACCTCGTCATGGCCCTTGCATGTTATGTGACTACCTACATTGCACCTTCTCTGTAACTGCATTCTGTTATCATTTTACTAACTCAATGTACATATGAACAGCATGGCATGTCTGAACAGCAAATGAAAGAAAGGCTTTTCACTGTATGTCAGTACATGTGACAATAATAAACCAATCCCTGTTCAGGGGAGTACAGCAGGGACAGCTTTTATTTCTAGCTGCCATGGTAACAGGTTCAGCATTGGAGCAAGAAGTGGGCAGGAAGGAGAAGCTTTGCTTGTTCATACCAATACAGAGTCAGCGTACTGGTACCGAGAACTTCCCACACACTCCCTCCCTCCATCATATAAGTGCACCAGGGAAGAAGATGTAATTCCAAGCTTCTATTTCCAAAGACCACCATATCATTTATTGTCTGAGTGAATATGGAATGAAATCACTGTGCTGTCGTTAGTGTGTAATGTTAACCACACAATTCTCAGGAGCTGCAGTAATTATATTACTTTATCTTCTCAAAACAAATTTTTAAGTGAAGTGGCTCTCCAGAGATTGACTGGTATTACATGCAGATTACTCCTCGATGAAACCACTGAAATAATTGTACTGGGTTTGATAGGATCCTGTGCATAACAGGACTCTAATGGAAAAGTTGGATAACTGCAGGTGTCAGACAAAAAATGCTGATAGGATTGGATCAAGTGAAGCGGGAGGAGGCTGAGCTAGAGTATAAACACTTAACTGGAGCAGGTGGGCAGATAATCTGGTATTGTTTAATTCAAGGTAGCCTTAAAAATTGTTTCCTGCAATCACAGCCATTAATGAATTAGAGTCTGTGAGTAGCAAAGACATGGTGAAGTGTTAATTAACTCACACAACACTCCTGCATACAACCAGACTGGCATTCCCTGGTTCACTTTCCTTCATTTCATTTTTACTTTAATTGCAAATAAATATTTCATTTGACTCATATACCATCTGTGCCAAAAACCAAATGACTAACAGAGTGCCATTAATTTGGTCTAACATCAGAATAAAGTTAATCTAACAGCTTTAGTTTATTCATCCAACTTCCCCGCTGATTTTCTCACCTTGCCATTTGTTGCCCCTCAGGGTAAGAGGAGGAAAAATTAAAGGAGATGTGTGGGGCAAGTTTTTTTATACAAAGAGCGGTGGGTGCCTGATACAGTCTGCCAGGGCAGTGTTGGAAGCAGAGATGATAGTGGACTCACACCATCCAGGACATGCCCTCAAGAGCCTGAAGACACCCACTCAATGTTTTAGGAACAGTTTCTTCCCCTCTGCCATGAGATTTCTGAATGCACATTGAACTCATGAACAATATCTCACTTAGTGACATAGGTAACAACAAGGTTTCGCTTCCAGATGAACTCAATATCTTTTATGCTCTCCTTAACTATCAAAACCTGGAGGAACCATCGCAAACTCTCACTGCCCATGATGATCCTGCAATTTCAGACTCTGAGGCCAACTTAGGAATATCCTTCAGGAGAGTGAACCCACAGAGAGCATCTGACCCAGACAAGGTACCTGGCTGAGTACTATGGCCTGCCTGGAGTTTTCACCGATATCTTTAACCTCTTGCTTCAACAATCTGAGGTATGCACATGCTTCAAGCAAGTTTCAATTATATTGGTGCATAAGAAGAACAAAGTAACCTGCCTGAATGACTATTGTCTAGTAAAACAATTGTCCACTGTGATGAAATGCCTTGAGAGATTGGTGATGAAACAAATCAACTCCTGCCTGAAAAGTGAC
The DNA here is from genome assembly GCF_048418815.1 of Hemitrygon akajei. Classification (NCBI taxonomy): domain Eukaryota; kingdom Metazoa; phylum Chordata; class Chondrichthyes; order Myliobatiformes; family Dasyatidae; genus Hemitrygon; species Hemitrygon akajei. Next base: position 146,015,576 of record NC_133124.1, on the reverse strand, counting down.
TTGGTTCCACTCCAATTTACCTCTCATCACAACAAGTCAACAGCAGATGTCATTTCATTGACTCTTCACTTAACCCTGGAACATCTGGACAATGAAGATGAGTACATCAGGATGCTCTTCATTGACTACAGCTCAGCATTCATCTACTCAAAATTAATCAAGACCTAGACCTCAATACTTTGTTGTACAATTGGATGCTTGGTATCCTCACTTGCAGACTCCAGTCAGTTTGGGTTGGCAGCAAAATTTCTTCCATGACCTCGATCAGCACAGGTGGACTACAAGGCTATGTGCTTAGCCCCCTGCTCTACTCACTTTATACTTATGACTGTGAGGAGGCAAAGCACAGCTACAATGCCATATTGAAGTTCAGAATCGGAGAGAGTTGATGCCCATGCAAAAGAAAACACGTTACATGGAAATAAGTCACTAACGGGTTCTGAGCATAAATGTGATGGGCAGAATGGCCAAATTTGTGTGAGGTGCAAGTATGATCTTTCACCAAAGTCTCACATACATTGGTGAGGAACTCTTTAGGTCTCTAGCAAGCCAAATCCCAAGCAGACATCTTACACTCCTTGGCACACCACGAGTTAAAATCAGCACATATATTTTTATTCCATCCAGACAACTCTGTGTAATTCTTGTTTCTAAATAGTAATTTTTTAGTCAATATTTCACAGTTAAAATGAACATTTGGTATTCGGAACATTACAGAACTCACACTGACATCTTCATTTTGCAGACTTCATGTAATTAGCTTTCTTATTGTTTTTTTTAGTTGAATCAAATGCAGAAGCAATTTTGGAGAAGTTGATGTGAGGGTGGACAATGAATTTTTAAAATAATTTCACAGTCAAGCACTACTCCACGGTTAGATCATAAACAGATTTCAAACAGCCCCAACAGATAATGTAATTGGAAGCATTCTGTAACAGTAACTCAATGCTGAATTCCCTGAAAGTTCAGCAAAGCTTATTAACATGTGTGGCACTTGCAGAGGTGTTTTAATTAAATCCTTGCAACGGCTGACAGTTTCCCAATATGTGGCTATCATTCCACATGAATACGGGTGGCGTAACAAATTTGTGGCATTAAATTACAGGATTCATGAGCACATGTATGCAATCGTCAATCTGGCAGTTCCCTTTTGCCACTTTTGAACAGAAGAAATTGATGAAAGCAATCCCTTATGCACAAGATGTTGAGCTGGCAGATCCATGTGGATACCACTGAACAGAATCTATGGACTCACTTATGAGTACTCCATAAATCATGTTCTCAGTATTAATTTGTTTGTTGTTTGTTAGGCAGATATTCAGGATGCACACTGTTCCTTCTTCCCCATCATCCTCAACACAGGGTGCTCCCCCCCAACACCCAGTGCTGTGTGCTGAGCCCATTGCTGTACACTCTGCTCACACATGACTGCACAGACAAACACCCGAGCAATCACATTTTCAACTTTGCCAGTGACATGACAGTGGTGGGGCTCATCACCTACAACAATGAGATGGCCTACAGAGAGGAGGAGGAAGAGCTCTAGGCCTGGTTCCAGGCAAATAATCTCTTCCTCAATGCCAACAAGACAAAGAAGAAAGTTATTGACTTCAAAAGAACTTGCACCACTCACACTCCTCTTTACATCAGCAGCACAGCAGTTGGAAACTGTAAGCAGTTTCAAACTCCTGCCGAGCGCACGTCATACACAATCTCACATCAAGATTGTTTAATGTCATTTCCAGTACATCAGTGTCAATGAGAATGAAATAAATGTTACTCCAGATTTGATGCTTCACAAAATAAACTTAATAAGATAGAAACACAATAATAATTTAGAAATACATATATATATGTGTGTGTGTGTGTGTGTTACCAGGTTCGGATATGGCCTAAGTGCGGAATGAGAGACACTGAAGCAGGTCGATAGTTCACAAGCTTTAATGTGAGCAGTGTTAAAGGGAAAATAAACAATAAATGCTAGGCCAAATAGGGCCATTAACTAAAACTCTCAAAAGGGAAACTAGGCCTATACTGTGGCTGAAAAGAACATCTGAACATTAAACGAATACCGCTAGTCTTCAAAGTCAGTTGACTCGACAGTCCAATTTCTCTAGAAAGGCCGAAAGCAAACAGATAACGAAGCATTTCTGTGCTCTGTCCAAGTCTCAACAAGCACTATGATGACAAGTGTGAAGTTAAATACCATCACGATTAAATAATTGGATGACACGTGCAAATTTACAAGCACAATTGCTGTATCTACCTTGCTGCTCGCTGCCATATCTGTGGTTGTGACAATATAGTGTGTGTGTGTGTGTGTGTGTGTGTGCGTGCGTGCGTGCGTGCGTGCGTGCGTGCGTGTGTGCGTGCGTGTGTGCGTGTGTGTACATGAAATAAAAAAATGTAAGATAAGGCAACAAAAAGGCTTCAGAAAGGCAACAATTATACCAGTGTCAAAGAAGAGCAGTGTGAGCTGCCTTAATGGCTATCATTCAGTAGCACTCACATCTACGATGATGAAATGCTTTAAGAGGTTGGTCATGGCTAGAATGATCTCCTCCGCAGCAAGGACCTGGACCCTCTGCAATTTGTCTATTGCCACAATAGGTCAATGACAGACAGAATCTCAATGGCTCTTCACACAGCCTTAGATCACCTGGACAATACAAACACCTATGAGGAAATTAAGGGTTTAATTGCACAAGGAAGTACTGAAGCCAAGGGCTTGAAGTTTATTGATTAGCTTTGAGAGGATGATAGTATTGAATGCTGAGCTGAAGTTGATAAAGAGCATCCTGATGTATGTATCTTTATTCACCAGATGTTACACAGTTGAGTGAAGAGCCAGTGAGATGGCATCTGCTGTTGACCTGTTGCTCCAGTAGGCAAATTAGAACAGTTCTAAGTCACTTCTCAGACAGGAGCTGATATGTTTCATCACCAGACTCACTAAACACTTCATCACTGTGCATGTGAGTGCTACTGGATGAGAGTCATTGAAGCAGGTCACTGTGCTCTTCTTAGCCGGCTGGTGGTGTAGTGGCATCAGCACCCACTTCAAGGCAAAAGGTCCCAAGTTTAACTCTGGACTGCCCCTTGCACACTTTGCATCCGTGCTGGGTTGAGCCTTGAGCTAGCAAAGTGGGATAAAAAGCATAAAAAACAGTCAAACTGCTACTGAAACAGTGAAAAAAAACACTGATGCAGCACAAGGCTTGAAAAGGAACAATAACCATGCTCTTCTTGGTGGGTACCTCAGACTGCTGAAACGAGTGTGAACACAGTTGATTCTGTTATGATCCCAGCCCCCTCCTTTGTGAGAATCGCCAGAGCCCTAGTGAAGGGGGGGGGTCAATGACCCAAGAGAAGAGAGAGATACGTGCGGTGTCCCTCGTTTCACGGCGAGGCAAAGCTGGCACCGGTGGTCATTGTCTCGTGGAGACACCTTTGTGAATTGGGAACTGTACTATGTGTATACCCTCAGGGCAACGTGGGTGGAGAGATGGAGAGAGATTGCATCATTCCAACCTGATTGACATCTGAGCTCAGATAAAAGAGGGGTTGTAAAGACGGCCCCCCAGACGCACCAGAAGACACGCTAGAAATCCTGTGACAGCGTTTAATAGCGACAGCCGGTGGTGGGGTTCGTGTGCGTCTTTTCCTTGCCTGGGATTGGCGACCTCACCACGAGAGAACGGCTTAGCTACAGGAGAGGCCACAAGTGAGCGTCCATTCCCCAATGAGACAAAAGACGGAATTGAACCCCTAAAGGTTGGAAAAACCCGCCGGGTAACTGTTTCATTCAATCTCTCTCTCTCTCTGTCTAACAAAAGTGCACCAACGCGACACCACAAAAGACGGCAGCTGGTGGAACTGCAGTGACCACAAGAGACTTTCAGATATACAGCAGACAATATATACATTACCCCTAGACAACGATAGAGTTTATTTCTTATTGATTATTACTATACCTGCGCTTTAGATTGAGTATTGACGACTTATGTTATCTGAATGTTTGTATTAACCTTACTTTTGTGCCCCTTTATAAATAAAAACATTGCAAAATGGTACCATCAGACTTCAGCGGACCTCTCTATCTTTGCTGGTAAGTGATCCAGTTACGGGATACTTAACAATTCGCACAGGTATTTCGTACTTGCTGTAGTACCCCATCTTGGCCGAATGCTTTTCATGGGCTCATCCTCATGAAGGATGCCTGCTTGCATGCCAGCATCGGAGATCATCAGGGGCTTTGAGAGCTTGTGATGGTTCCTCTGTGTTTTGATGGTCAAGGTGAGCATAGAAGGCATTGAGCTCATCTAGAAGTGAAGCCTGCTGTCACTTTATAAGAGGTGCCTCAACTTGCCTTCATTGATTCATATTTAGTCTGGAATTTCCAGTTCACCCATTAGATAACTTCCCAGAAATCATACATGGACCTCCGGAATTCATTGCCACAGGCCGGTGTGGAAGCCAAATCATTGGGTATATTTAAAGCAGAGGTTGGTAGGTTCTTGATTCGTAAGGGCATCAAAGATTATGGGGAGAAGGCAGGAGAGTGGGGTTGAGAGGGATAATAAATCAGCCATGATGGAATGGCAGAGCAGACTCGGTGGGGTAAATGACCTAATTCTGCTCCTAGGTCTTATGGTCTTATGATTTAAAAATGAAAGCCTGTGTAGGACAGAAGTATTAGATTGATCTTAATGTAGGTTAAAAGGTCATCATCGACATTGTGGGCTGAAGGGCCTGTACTGTAATGTTCTATGTTTAGTGCTACCCTTATCAAAATATGTTATACAAGTTATGGAAGAAGCACAGTAACGTATTGGTTAGCACATCGCTTTACAGTTCTAGTGATCATTGATTGGGGTTCAATTCCTACCACTACCTGCAAGGAGTTTGTATGTTCTCCCCATGACCACGTGGGTTTCCTTTGGGTGCCCTGGTTTCCTTCCACATTCCAAAGATGTACAGGTAAGTATTACTGAATGCTGAGCATACAATGTTGTTGCTGGAATTGTGGTGACACTCTTGGGCTGCCTAGCACAGTCATCACTGATTTGATTTCACACAAATGATGTATTTCATATATGTTTTGATCCTTCAATATACATGTGAAAAATAAAGCTAATCTTGATGATCGCAACATGCTCTCCCACTGATAGTCCAATGCTCTCACTTGGCTTATTTCCCAATACAAAGTCAGTATGACCCCTTCCATGGTTGGACTATTTACATACTGTCAAAATCCTCTTTGATGCACCAAACATATTCTGAACCATCTAAGCCTGTGAGACTAGGGGAGTCCCAGTCAAAATTGGTGAAATAAAAATCATCTTTTACATCGTTCCATAATCTGCCCCCCAGATCTTTTCCTCTGTGTCCAACTGGCTATTGGGAAATTGGTGTATTGTCAGAATTTGAGACAACATCGGGTTCACAAGCAATACACATGATGTGCTACAGGAGCTCTGTAGGTCAGGCAGCATCTATGGATGGGAAAAAACAGTCAACGTGTCAGGCCGAGACCCTTCATCATGACCAGTCAACTGGTTATTCCATTGTGTGTATTGCTCTAAATTTCCAGCATCTCCAGTACCTCGTATCTGTGACCAGGTTCAGGAACCTGGTTACCCTACACCATCAGGTTCCTTAACCAGTGTGGAAAACTTCACTCACCTCAACATTGAACCGATTCCACAAATTATACACTCACTTTCTAGGATTCTACAACTCAAGATCTTAATATTTTTTATTTACATAATTTGTCTTCTGTTTATTTACATAATTTGCAGCTATATAGGATCCTGGTCAGACCCCACTTGGAGTACTGTGCTCAGTTTTGGTCGCCTCACTACAGGAAGGATGTTGAAGGCATAGAAAGGGTGCAGAGGAGATTTACAAGGATGTTGCCTGGATTGGGGAGCATGCCTTCTGAGAACAGATTGAGTGAACTCGGCCTTTTCTCCTTGGAGCAATGGAGGATGAGAGGTGACCTGATAGAAGCGTAAAAGATGTTGAGAGGCATTGATCATGTGGATAGTCAGAGGCTTTTTCCCAGGGCTGAAATGGTTGCCACAAGAGGACACAGGTTTAAGGTGCTGGGGAGCAGGTACAGAGGAGATGTCAAGGGTAAGTTTTTTACTCAGAGAGTGGTGAGTGTGTAGAATGGGCTGCCAGCAGCGGCGGTGGAGGCGGATACAATAGGGTCTTTTAAGAGGCTTTTGGATAGGTACATGGAGCTTAGAAAAATAGAGGGCTATGGGTAACCCTAGTAATTTCTAAGGTAGGGACATGTTTGGCACAACTTTGTGGGCCAAAGGGCCTGTATTGTGCTGTAGATGTTCAATGTTTCTATGAGTACTTCAGAGCTTTGGATCATTGGACTGCCTTCTAGGGAACGTGGGGCCTCTGCAGAAGAGACAGTTTGCACCTGAACTGGAGGGGGACTAACTTCCTAGCAGGGTTTGCTAGTACTGCATCTTGGGTGGGGGGGGGGGGGGGGTTGTAAACTAGACTTGCAGGAAGATGGGAACCAGAGTGCTAATACAGATATCTGGGGAGACAGATGTTAAGATCTCAGACAAAGTCAGGAGTCAAAAGATTGATCATGGTGGGACTAAAGTTCTGAGATGCGTATATTTCAAGTAAGAATTATTGTAGGAAAGGCAGATGAGCTCAGGGCATGGATCAATACATGGCACTATGATATTGTATCCATTAGTAAGACTTGGTTGCAGGACAGGTGGACTGGCAGCTCGTTATTCTGGGCTTCTGTTGCCTTAGATGTGGAGTGGGAGGGATTAAAGGGTGTGGGTGGTGTTACTAGTCAGGGGAAATGTCACGGCTATGCTCAGGACAGACTGGAGAAATTGTCTAGTGAGGTTTTATGTGTGGAACTAAGGAATAAGAATGGCATGACCACATTAATGGGGCTATATTATAGACCACCCAACAGTCGATGGGATTTAAAGAAACAGATGTGTTGAGAGATTGCGGACTGTTGCAAGAAACATAAGGTTGTGATGGTAAGTGTTTTTAAACCTTCCACATATTGACTGGGACTCCCACACAGTAAAAGGGCTGGATGGGAAAGAGTTCATCAAATGTGTTCAGGAAATTTTCCTTAATCGGTATATATAAGTCCTAACTAGAAAAAGTGCAATACTAGATCCCCTATTAGGGGATAAGACAGGGAAGCAAATAAAAGTTGTCTGGCGGAACAATTTGCATCTAGTGATCGTTGCCATTAGTTTCAAGGTAATAATGAAAAAGGATAGGTCTGGACCTCGGGTTGGGATTTTAAATTGGAGAAAGGCCAACTTTGATGGTATCAAAAAGGATCTGGCAAGTGTGGACTGGGTCAGGTTGTTTTCTGGCAAATGTGTATTTGGTAAGTTGGAGGCTTTCAAAAATGAAAGTTTGAGAGTAGAAAGCTTGTATGTGTCTGCCAGAATAAAAGACGAGGATAACAGATTTAAGGAACCTTGATTTTTGAAGAGATATTGAGGCCCTGTTTAAGAAAACAAAGGAAATGCATTGCAGGCATTGACAGGTGGGACCAAATAAGGTACTTGAGTATAAGAAATGTAAGAGAACACAAGAAAGAAATTAGGAGGACGAAAAAAAAGGCATGAGGTTGCTTCAGGAGACAAGCTGAAGGAGAATCCTAAGGGCTTCTAAGGTATTGTGGTGAACTACATATACCTGTCTGGACACGTCCCCCCGCTGACTGCTCCTGTGGCTCCTCCCACGGACCCCTGTATAAAGGTGATTGAGGTCTGAGCCCGGCCTCTCTGTCTCCAGGATGTAGTATGGTGGTCAATCACTGCTTGTTCCTTCTTCCAGTCAATAAAAACCGATACCTCGCCTTTACGTCTCAGAGTGAGTTATTGATGGTGCATCAATTTTATTGACTGGAAGTTTTAAAACATGGAAACCGTTTTACGTCCGGAAAGATTGGATTTGGACCCCCAAGACCCTGAAGCAGCTCTTGCCTTTGAACTCTGGCTTGCATGCTTCCAATCATACTTGGAGGAGGTTCGTGCAACTGACCCTGCTGTTATGCACCGAATTCTCCTCTCAAGGATCACCCCAAAAGCTTACTCATTTATCAGGGACCTGTCGACCTACGAAGGGGCACTGGATGCCCTCAAAAGACAGTACCTGCGGCCGGTGAACACCGTCTATGCAAGACATCACTTAGCTACCTGACGGCAGCAGCCTGCAGAGTTGAGCGCCCAATTTCTCCGAGCCCTACAGACACTCGTCCGAACTTGTGACTGCAAAACACTCACGGCGGAACAGCATGCGGAGCTGCTAGTACGAGACGCCTTTGTTACAGGAATTAGGTCAGTGTATGTGCGCCGGCAGCTGCTGGAAAATGCCGATCTTACCTTACACTCAGCGATTGAGACAGCCGACACGCTGGAGGCTGCTCTGCACAACGCTGACGCAGTCCAGCCGCGCGATTCCCCGCCGGTTCCGTGGACACCTCAGACCCCGCCGCCGCTGGTTCCCCCAAGCGAATTCGCCAACGCCGCTGCCAATCGTGATTCCACGAACTCCCCAAACCCGACCACGGCAGCGGCCAGGCGAAAGCCCGAGCTGTGTTACTTCTGCGGACTCAAAAAGCACCCCCGAAAATGCTGCCCGGCCCGAGAAGCGACCTGCTCCAGCTGCGGGAAGAAGGGCCATTTCGCCAAGGTCTGTAAGTCTAAACCACGAGCGGGGTCGAGCAGCGCTGAGTGTGAGACATGGGGCCCGCCATCTTGCATGCCCAGATGTGGGCGGCCATCTTTGTCGGCGTCAACATGCCCCGCCCCCACCCGTGTGAGACATGGGGCCCGCCATCTTGCATGCCCGTTTGTGGGCGGCCATCTTTGTCGGCGTCAACATGCCCCGCCCCCGACCCACCGGTGTTTACCGGCCACCAAGCCGGCAGTTCAACTCTGGCCACCGTAACCCTCGACCAAAGCGCCCCACACCAGCTTGCAAGGTCAATGATGGACATCCTGGTGGAGGGGCACAGGACTAGCTGCCTGTTTGACACGGGCAGCACTGAGAGTTTTATTGACCCGGACACAGTGCAATGCTGTGGACTCGTGACACGGCCGGTAAGCCAGAGGGTCACCTTGGCTTCTGGGTCACATTCCACAGACATCCGGGTGGGTTGTGTAGCGACACTGGTGGTGCAGGGCACAGAATATCGGAACTTTGCGCTACTGGTCATGCCTCGACTGTGCGCACCTAAGCTATTGGGGCTGGACTTCCAGAGCCATCTCGAAAGTGTGACTATGGCATATGACAGACCCCTCCCACCACTCACTGTCAGGAATCCTCAGTTTGGTGGGTCTTCACCACATACCCCGCTACTGACCACACACACACACCAAACCACACGTCCCACCCAGCACCATGCCGACAGCTGTGCTACTGACACCACTTGCAGCCTCTCCACCCTCAAGATCCCTCCCCCACCGCTGTTTGCCAACCTGACCCCCAACTGTAAACCTGTGGCAACTAAGAGCAGGAGGTACAGCGCGGGGGACAGGGACTTCATTCAGTCAGAGGTGCAGCGGCTGCTCGGGGAGGGGATCATTGAGCCAAGCACAAGCCCTTGGCGGTCCCAGGTGGTTGTTGTTCGGACTGGGCAGAAAAATAGGATGGTCGTGGACTATAGTCAGACCATCAATAGGTTCACGCAGCTTGACGCGTACCCCCTACCCCGCATCGCGGATATGGTCAACCAGATAGCTCAGTACAAGGTGTACTCGACAATAGATCTGAAATCCGCTTATCACCAGCTCCTCATCCACCCAGAGGACCACCCCTACACTGCCTTCGAGGCGGGCGGCAGGCTCTATCATTTCCTGCGTGTCCCATTTGGTGTCACAAATGGTGTCTCGGTCTTCTAGAGGGAAATGGACCGGATGGTGGACCAGTGCCAACTGAAGGCCACATTTCCCTATCTGGATAACATCACCATCTGTGGTCATGACTGGCCGGATCACAACGCCAACCTCCAACTATTTTTCCAAGTGGCCGAAGCCCTGAACCTTACCTATAACAGGGACAAGTGTGTGTTCGGAACCACCCGACTCGCTATCCTTGGGTATGTCGTGGAGAATGGGGTCATTGGCCCTGATCCCGACCGTATGCGCCCCCTGTTAGAACTCCCTCTTCCCACCACCCTCAGAGCCCTCAGACGGTGCCTGGGCTTCTTTTCCTATTACGCCCAATGGGTCCCCCATTACGCAGACAAGGCTGGCCCTCTGGTCAAGTCTACCACTTTTCCCCTCTCTGCTGAGGCCTGCATTAAAGGGGACATTGCCAAAGTAACGATGCATGCGGTGGACGAGACCATTCCCTTCCAAGTAGAGAGTGACGCCTCCGATTTCGCGCTTGCTGCTACCCTCAATCAGGCAGGCAGGCCAGTAGCATTCTTTTCTCGTACCCTTCAAGGCTCTGAAATTCGGCACTCCGCGGTGGAGAAAGAAGCCCAGGCCATAGTGGAAGCTATTAGGCACTGGAAACACTATCTCGCCGGCAAAAGTTTCACCTTGCTGACCGACCAGCGCTCGGTTGCGTTCATGTTCAGCAACCAACAGCGGGGCAAAATCAAAAATGATAAAATTTGGCGGTGGAGAATAGAACTCTCCACCTACAACTATGACATCCTGTACAGGCCTGGCAGACTCAATGAGCCCCCTGATGCCCTATCCCGGGGAGCGTGTGCTAGCGCACAGCTCAACCAGCTATACGCCCTCCATGCACATCTTTGCCATCCGGGGGTCACCCGATTTTACCATTTCGTGAAAGCCCGGAACCTGTCATACTCCCTTGAGGACATCAGGACGATGACCAGGGACTGCCAAGTCTGCGCTGAGTGCAAACCACACTTCTACCATCCTGAAAAGGCACAACTTATCAAGGCCACCCGCCCTTTCGAGCGACTGAGTGTTGACTTTAAGGGCCCCCTTCCCTCCACCGACCGCAATGTCTATTTTCTCAATATTATCGACGAGTACTCGCAGTTCCCTTTTGCCATCCCCTGCCCCGACACCACTACCACGTCCGTCATAAAAGCCCTGCGCCAGCTCTTCATTCTGTTTGGATATCCCTGCTATATCCACAGTGATAGAGGGTCCTCCTTTATGAGTGATGAGCTGCGCCGGTACCTGCTGGCTAGGGGCATTGCTACTAGTCGGACCACGAGTTATAATCCCCCGGGAAATGGACAGGTGGAGAGGGAGAATGCCACAGTGTGGAAGGCCACACTTTTAGCCCTTAAGTCAAAAGGGTTGCAGGTCTCTCGATGGCAGGAGGTCCTCCCTGAGGCACTCCACTCTATCCGCTCCCTGTTATGTACGTCCACCAATGCCACCCCTCACGAGCACCTATTCTCTTTTCCCAGGAAATCTGCCACTGGGACCACCCTACCAGCTTGGCTGACGTCCCCAGGGCCAGTGCTGCTCCGGAAACATGTGAGGAGTAATAAATACTCCCCGCTGGTCGAGAGGGTTCACCTTCTACATGCGAACCCCCAGTATGCCTATGTGGTCTTACCTGATGGGTGGGAGGACACGGTCTCCGTCCGCGACCTGGCGCCCGCAGAAGCAGCAGACCACTACCCCGAACACTCCACGGTAACTATGAACCCTGTACCCGAGGTGACACCGCGCACACCGAGCCCTACACAGACTCCTCACGACACTCATATACCGGGCGTCTCGTACGCGCATATACCAGGCACCTCGCACACGCGTGAGGGATCACTGACGCCTAGTGGGCTGACACCTCCAGTTAGGCCGGAACCAGCACAACCTCCGTCTCCGGTGCAATCACCACCGGCACCTGTGCAATCACCACCACCGGCACCTGTGCAATCACCACCGGCACCTGTGCAATCACCACCACCGGCACCTGTGCAATCACCACCACCAGCACCTGTACAATCACCACCACCGGCACCTGTGCAATCACCACCACCGGCACCTGTGCAATCACCACCGGCATCTGTGCAATCACCACCACCGACACCTGTGCAATCACCACCAGCACCTGTGCAATCACCACCACCGGCACCTGTGCAATCACCACCGGCATCTGTGCAATCACCACCACCGACACCTGTGCAATCACCACCGGCATCTGTGCAATCACCACCACCGACACCTGTGCAATCACCACCAGCACCTGTGCAATCACCACCACCGGCACCTGTGCAATCACCACCGGCATCTGTGCAATCACCACCACCGGCACCTGTGCAATCACCACCACCGGCACCTGTGCAATCACCACCGGCACCTGTGCAATCACCACCACCGGCACCTGTGCAATCACCACCACCGGCACCTGTGCAATCACCACCGGCACCTGTGCAATCACCACCACCGGCACCTGTGCAATCACCACCACCGGCACCTGTGCAATCACCACCGGCACCTGTGCAATCACCACCACCGGCATCTGAGCAATCACCACCACCGGCATCTGTGCAATCACCACCGGCACCTGTGCAATCACCACCACCGGCATCTGTGCAATCACCACCACCGGCACCTGTGCAATCACCACCCCCGGCATCTGTGCAATCACCACCCCCGGCATCTGTGCAATCACCACCACCGGCACCTGTGCAATCACCACCAGCACCTGTGCAATCACCACCAGCCCCTGTGCAATCACCACCACCGGCACCTGTGCAATCACCACCCCCGGCATCTGTGCAATCACCACCACCGGCACCTGTGCAATCACCACCAGCACCTGTGCAATCACCACCAGCACCTGTGCAATCACCACCCCCGGCATCTGTGCAATCACCACCCCCGGCATCTGTGCAATCACCACCACCGGCACCTGTGCAATCACCACCAGCACCTGTGCAATCACCACCAGCACCTGTGCAATCACCACCACCAGCACCTGTGCAATCACAGCCGGTGCTACGTAGTTCGCAGCGACAGATTTGACCACCTGATAGACTTAACCTGTAAATATACTTGTAAGAAACTTCGCCCCATGGGGACTCTTTTTAAAACAAAGGGGGGGGGGTGAATGTGGTGAACTACATATACCTGTCTGGACACGCCCCCTGCTGACTGCTCCTGTGGCCCCTCCCACAGACCCCTGTATAAAGGTGACTGAGGTCTGAGCCCGGCCTCTCTGTCTCCAGGATGTAGTATGGTGGTCAATCACTGCTTGTTCCTTCTTCCAGTCAATAAAAGCCGATACCTCGCTTTTACGTCTCAGAGAGAGTTATTGATGGTGCATCAGGTATGTGAGGAGCAAAAGGATTGCAAGGGAGCGTGAACTCGGCCTTTTCTCCTTGGAGCAACAGAGGATGAGAGGTGACCTGATAGAGGTGTATAAGATGTTGAGAGGCATTGATCATGTGGATAGTCAGAAGCTTTTTCCCAGGGCGGAAATGGTTGCCACAAGAGGACACAGGTTTAAGGTGCTGGGGAGCAGGTACAGAGGAGATGTCAGGGGTAAGTTTTTTACTCAGAGAATGGTGAGTGTGTGGAATGGGCTGCCAGCAACAGTGGTGGAGGCAGATACGAAAGGGTCTTTTAAGAGGCTCCTGGATAGGTACATGGAGCTTAGAAAAATAGAGGGCTATGGGTAAGCCTAGTAATTTCTGAGGTAGGAACATGTTTGGCACAACTTTGTGGGGTGAAGGGCCTGTATCGTGCTGTAGGTTTTCTGTGTTTCCATGTTTCTTCTGCACATTGATTGTCTTTTTTATTCATAGTTCTTCATAAATTCTATTATATTTCTTTATTTTCCTGTAATGGCCTGCAAGAAAAAGAATCTCAAGGGAGCATTTGGTGACATACAGTATATGTTCTTTGATTAAAAATTTACTTTGAAGTTTCAACTTGGAACTTTGGCTGAAAGGGAACTGAATGGTTGTGCTGGCTGCAACCTGAGTCAGGTATCAAAAGGATTAGAAATCCTCTGGTTCATAGCCGATTAGGCAGGGTCAGCTCTTGGTAGAGTAAGGCTCAGTACTCAGTCTGAAACCTAACCCCTAACCGAGCCATATGTGTCAAGTTCAGATCAAACGCTATCAAAATATTGTTGTGTCCTCTGGTGTTACACTGGGTTCAGATTGACTGTAGTCAGGCTGAGCTCAGGTCAATCTTTATTTTTCTACCTGACAGATTTTTAGCCAGGATGTGTAGTCTTTGCTGTGGGCAATGCATTGATTGTCACAGTGGGTGAAATTTATATATATTTATAGAACTTTATTAATCCACTTGTCACTTTAACTGAGCCAAATTCACAATGCACATGAGTACTAGCTTTTGACATTAGTAAAACTGAAGGGCAGTGAGGGGATACTTGTTCTTCTTCAATGACCTGTTTTCCAAACAATTTGAGCACACTGAATGCTCACGGCAAATTTGGAGAACAAAAAATGCTCAAAGAACTCCAAAATCTCTACTCACACTTTGATGAAGTAATAATTTATTTTAAATGCTTATATAAAATAAAAGAAAATTAAATAATTTTAACAGTTTCTGCAAAGAGGAAAGGGCTATTGACATCCATCAACACAGAAGCATTACATAAAGATGTGAAGCTAAGGCTTTATCAGGTTTTAGCCAAACTGCCCTCTAAGAAAGAATATACTGGCTTTGGAGATGGTCCAAAATAGGTTCATGATAATTATTCCAGAGCTTTTGATGGTTCTGGGTCTGTACTCACTGGTTTAGAAGAATGGGGGGAATCTCATTGAAAAATATCAAATACTGGAAGGCCTAGATAGAGTGATGCAGAGAGGATGTTTCTATTAGCAGGCGGGGGAGACAGAGGACACAACTGCAGAATAGAAGGGCATCTGTTTAGAACAGAGATAAAGAGGAATTTCTTTAGCCAGAGAATGGTTTTGAGGTGGAAAATGATGTGTTGGCAAGGAAGACCACTCCTCCTCCCAACGACCAGGTGCTTTCTCTCACCATGGCAGATGTGAGGAAAAATCTATGCAGGGTCAACTGCTGGACCATTGTTGTTTGTGTTTAATATTCCTGTCAGAGTGCTCAGAGGGTGTGCAGACCAGCTAGCAGATGTTCTCACTGACATCTTCAACATCCCCCTGAGCTGCGCCATCATTCCAACGTGCTTCAAGGCCGCCACGATTGTCCCCGTGCTGAAGAAGTCTTCAGTGTCCTGCCCCAATGACTACCATCCTGTTGCACTCACATCCAGCATCATGAAGCGTTTCGAGAGCCTCATCATGAGGCACATAAAGACCCTGCTGCCCCTTTCACTGGACCCCCTGCAGTTCGCATATCGTCCCAACTGCTCAAAAGACGACGCCATCGCCATCACCCTCCACCTGGCCTTCATCCACCTAGACAAAAAAGACACATGCTGTTCATTGACTTCAGTTCAGCATTCAACACAATCATTTCTCAGCACCTGATTGGAAAGCTGAGCCTACTGGGCCTGAACATCTCCCTCTGCAACTGGATCCTAGACTTCCTGACTGGGAGACCTCAGTCAGTCCGGATCGGGAGCAGCATCTCCAACACCATCACACTGAGCACGGGGGCTCCCCAGGGCTGCGTGCTCAGTCCACTGCTGTTCACTCTGTTGACCCACGACTGTGCTGCAACACACAGCTCGAATCACATAATCAACTTCGCCAATGACACGACCGTGGTGGGTCTCATCAGCAAGAACGATGAGTCAGTGTACAGAGAGGAGGTGCAGCGGCTAACGGACTGTCTCTGAAAGTGAGCAAAGCAAAAGAGATGGTTGTTGACTTCAGGAGGGCACGGAGCGACCACTCCCCACTGAACATCAATGACTCCTCGGTAGAGATCGTAAAGAGCACCAAATTTCTTGGTGTTCACCTGGCGGAGAATCACATCTGGTCCCTCAACACCAGCTCCATAGGAAAAAAAGCCCAGCAGCGTCTCTACTTTCTGCAAAGGCTGAAAAAACAAGAGCATCCTGAGCAGCTGCATCACTGCCTGGTTTGGGAATTGCACCGTATCGGATCGCAAGACCCTGCAGTGGTAGTGAGATCAGCTGAGAAGATCATCTCCCTGCTATTACAGACATTTACACCACGCGTTGCACCCGCAAAGCTAACAATATTGTGAAGTACCCCACACACCCTTCACACAAACTCTTCTCCCTCCTGCCATCTGGCAAAAGGTACCAAAATATTCAGGCTCTTACGACCAGACTGTGCAACAGTTTCTTCCCCCAAGCTATCAGACTCCTCGATACCCAGAGTCCAGACTGACATCTACATAATTTATTATTATATTGTAATTTGTCCTCTACTGTGCCTATTGTCCTGTTTATATAATTATTGTACTGCCCTGCACTGTTCTGTGCACTTTATGTAGTCCTGCGCAGGTCTGTAGTCTAGTGCAGTTTTTATGTTGTTTGATGTAGTCTAGTGTAGCCTTGTGCTGTCTAGTTTGTGTTTCATGTAGCACCAGGGTCCTGGAGGAACATTGTTTCATTTTTACTGTGTACTGTACCAGCAGTTTATGGTCGAAATTACAATAAACTTGACTTGATGTGGAATTTATTGCCACAGACAGCTGTGGAGATCAAGTCATTGGATATATTTAAAGTGGATGTTGATGTTCTTGATTAGTCAGGGTAATAAAGATTACAGAGAGGAGGCAGGAAAATGGGGTTGAGAGGAATAATAAATCAGCAATGATGAAATGGTGGAGCAGACTCAATGGGCTGAATGGCATAATTCTGCTCCTATGGCTTATGGTCTTTTGGTCTAACACGAACTCAGTTCATCTCTCCACAGATGCTGCCTGATTAGTTAAGTACTCCAGCACTTCATATTCTTACTTCTAGATTTCAAACACTTTCAACAGATGGAATTTAGATTTTGAATTATTTACTTATCACTGCTCATGTTGTTCTATTGTTTAAAAAAGGCTCTAAAAGTAATCCGGAAAATTATAGGCCGGTAAGTTTGACATCAGTAGTCGGTAATTTATTGGTAGGAGTACTAAGAGTACTAAGTACTAAGATCTACAGGTATCTGGATAGACAGGGACTTATTAGGGAGAGTCAACACGGCTTTGTGCGTGGTAGGTCACGTTCAACAAACCTATTAGAGTTTTTCAAGGAGATTACCAGAAAAGTGGATGAAGGGAAGGCAGTGGATGTTGTCTACATGGACTTCAGTTAGGCCTTTGACAAGGTCCCGCATGGGAGGTTAGTTAGGAAGATTCAGTCGCTAGGTATATATGGTGAGGCAGTAAATTGGATTAGACATTGGCTCAATGGGAGAAGCCAGAGAGTGGTAGTGGAGGATTGCTACTCTGAGTGGAGGCCTGTGACTAGTGGTGTGCCACAGGGATCAGTGCTGGGTCCATTGTTATTTGTCATCTATATCAATGATCTGGATGATTATGTGGAAAATTGGATCAGCAAATTTGCTGATGATGCAAAGATTGGAGGTGTAGTGGACAGTGAGGAAGGTTTTCAAAGCTTGCAGAGGGATTTGGACCAGCTGGAAAAATGGGCTGACAAATGGCAGATGGAGTTTAATGCAGACAAGTATGAGGTATTGCACTTTGGAAGGACAAACCAAAGTAGAACATACAAGGTAAATGGTAGGACACTGAGGAATACAGTAGAACAGAGGGATCTGGGAATACAGAAACATAATTCTCTAAAAGTGGCGTCACAGGTAGATAGGGTCATAAAGAGAGCTTTTGGCACATTGGCTTTTATAAATCAAAGTATTGAGTATAAGAGTTGGAATGTTATGGTGAGGTTGTATAAGGCATTGGTGAGGCTGAATTTGTGTGCTGTTTTGGTCACCTAATTACAGGAAGGATATTAATAAGGTTGAAAGAAGGCAGGGAAGGTTTACAAGGATGTTGCTGGGGCTTGAGAAACTGAGTTACAGAGAAAAGTTGAATAGGTTAGAACTTTATTCCTTGAAGCATAGAAGAATGAGGGGAGATTTGAAAATTATGATGGGTATAGATAGAGTGAATGCAAACAGGCTTTTTCCACTGAGGCTAAGGGAGGAAAAAACCAGAGGACATGGGTTAAGGGTGTGAAGGAGGAAAAGTTTAAAGGGAACATTAGGGGGAGCTTCTTTGCACAGAGAGTAGTGGGAGTGTGGAATGAGTTGCCAGTTGAAGTGGTGAATACGGGCTCACTTTTGACATTTAAGAAAAACTTGGACAGGTACCTGGATGAGAGGGGTATGGAGGGATATGGTCCAGGTGCAGGTCAGTGGGACTAGGCAGAAAAATGGTTTGGCGCAGCAAAGAAGGGCCAAAAGGCCTGTTTCTGTGCTGTAATGTTCTATGGTTCTAAAGTTTTACTGGTGAGGGGGAGGAGCTAAAGACGGCACCAGAGACCAACTTCTCCCAGTCCATCTGCGAAACAGTTTCAATTCTCCCTAATGATTCTTCTTTCCTTTTCAAGGTGGCTGGAAGTCCTGACAGAATTCATGGTCTACAGCTGCACTCAAACTGTGGCTCTTCATGGTTCCCACTCTTGGAGTTTGCCAAGCAGCATAGTGTTTTTGACATCTACAGCAGTGGCCTGGAAAACATGCACCTTTGGGGTGTGACTTGTGGATGGTCCTCGCCGGTGTCACTGATTGCAGTGTTGCAAGAGATTGGAACATCGAGACAGTTGGAGACCTCTACATTCAAGAGATCGCACTCTCAATTAAGTCAGAGAAATAAAGTGCTGCTGCAGGCAGTAACATCAAAACAGCAAGCCGTTGGTCTCCTGTCACACTGTGACAGGAGTGATACCTCTCTTTCCCTTGTCAGTGAGAGAGAGCAAGCCTCTGGCATATTAAAATTGTTGGGATGAACAATGGGTTTTGATGGCTGGTCTCTCTGAGGACTTTGCTATTGCTTGTATGGTGGATGGTGGGGGATAATACTTTTGCTGAGGCACGTGGGGGGAGTGGGATAGTTGATGCTTTACTGCTGCTTGTGCATGGGAGGGCTTTGGAGTTCTAATGTTTTTCTGGCATTCATTCTTTGGGATTTTTCTTCCGTTTTGTGGATGTCTGTGGAGAGTAAGAATTTCAGGTTGTATACTATATACATTCTTTGATGTTAAATTGAACCATTGAATGATTAAGATTTAGGTTTAGATTTATTAATCACAAGTACAGTGAAACATGCAGTGAAATGAATTGTTTGCATTAACAAGCAATGCAATCTAAGGACATGCAAATTTTTCAAGAAAGTGCCAACTTCCTCCTTAAATGGCCCCAATGATTCGGCCAATTGGACAAAATATTCTACAGTTCACTATGCTCTGCATGAAGTTCTGACATACATCTGGATTAAAACAGTGGAAGCTACTAAAGAAAAAAATGTATTTCGAAAACTGGAGGAACTCAGCAGGTCTGGGAGAAGCAATGGGGAGGAATAAAAAGAGTAAATGATCAATTAAAAGGCATATTTTGTAAGATAGACTCTGGTAAATGCTGAACCATCTTCTCTTATTTTATAAGGAAGTTAGGAGAGCATTTGCAGGGATGGTGTGATATGTCTCAAGGCCATTAAGAGATGATTAATGAGGCAGACTGCGGCACAAAAGGACCAAGCATTATATATCTATAGAGTGTGAAAAGAAACATGCTGCAAGGTTCTTATCTCAGAGACATAGCACCACAGAAATGAATGAGAATTAATTTTTGCTCAAGTCTCTTAGGTCATATTTAATTTGCAATTGGTGGAGTATCCTATAGGCTTAAGCAGTTATGCAGACCCCAAATTCTGCCAGCTGACCTTTTAATACAAAATATTAAAACATTAGCTGCTGCTCATTAGGAGAAATACTGAATGCCATCCGTTATCTATTATTCTAATAAAAGCCCACTGACCTGCTAGAGAAAAAAAATTCTCATCTAGAATAAATGCAGATGCTGGAAATCCAGAGTAATGCACACAAAATGTTGGAGAAACTCAGTAAATCATTAAATAACAATGGAAAGGAATCCAGAGTTGATGTTTTGGGCAGAAACCCTTCATCAGGACTGGAAAGAAAGGGGGAAGAAGCCAGAATAAGAAGATCAAAAATTCAGCATTGGGAGGAAAAGTACATTTTATAAGATGCCATTGAAGTCATATTTACAGAGCTCTCTGCAGGCACTGACCCAACTCCCAGGCAGACAGGGCTAGGAGAATATTATATACAAATTGGGCTGCTAAAATGTGCAGTGGTTTTAGGGATTTAAGTGGTCGTCAAGGGCAGACTACAACATTTATGTAGGCTGGAGATGCAGGAAAGGGGAGGTTGTGCTTATTGTTACACAGAAGGTCAGGTTCCCTCACTGAAATTCAGAAGACTGATCTCATTGAAAGCTACTGAATATTGAAAAGCCTAGACAGAGTGGATGTGGAGAGAATATTTGCAGTAGTGGGGAGTCTAGGACCACAGGGCATAGCCTTAGAATACAAGGACACTCCTTTTAAACAGAGCTGAGGAGGAATTTCATCTGCCAGAGGGTGGTGAATACATAATAAATAGCCATGATGACATGGCAGAGCAGACTCGCCAAATGGCCTGATTCTGCTTCTATGTTTTATGTCTTATTGTCTTATGGCTGAACCTATAAACTAGACCACATGAAACAGGAAGAAGAACGTGGAAGAAATCTGCATTCTGACCTATCATTCTATGACCTCCTGTACTGTTACAATAAAGCCCAATGTAAGCTTGGGGAACCACACCTCACCTGCTGTCCAGGTACACTGCAGACTTTCAATCTCAATACTGAATCCTCCAACTGATGATTTCTTTTTTTCTGTATCCATCATAACATTGGCACAGATATGCTGTAAGTGTAATATTGGCTCATTTTTTCCTCCTCCTCCATTAACATACACTGGCCTGGTATTTTAAACACAAGATTCTGCAGATGCTGGAATTCCAAAGCAACACACACAGGATGCTGGAGGAACTCAGCAGGTCAGGCAGCATCTATGGAGGTGAATAAACAGTCCACATTGCTGACTGAGACCTTTCATCAGGACTGAGTGTTCTGGATGTTGCTCTAGCCTGTTATTTGCACCCCATCTCTTCTACTTTTCACTCGTTAATTCCCAAATTAATAGTTCATCCCCAGATATTATCTTTGTCCTTTCCGTCCCATTCCCCACCTCCACATTCTCTGCTACTTCAGCTATTTTCTTCCTCTCCATTCCAGTTTTGATCTAAAACACTCGCTCTTTCCATTGATACTGCCCGATCTGCTGAGTGCTTCCAACATCTCTGGTTTCTGGAACATACAGAGACTTGGTTCCTCTATCAGTTTCAAAGCAAACATCAGGCACCAAAAGAGTGAAAAGTGCGTCAAATACGCAACATTAGGATGATAAATGTGGAAATGCTATGTTGGTGGCGGAATGTGTGGCGACACTCACAGACTGTCCCCAGCTTCTGTTGGTTGTTAATGCAAACGATGCATTTCACTGTTTGTTTTGATGCTGACGTGACAAATAAGCATTACTTACTGTCCACTACCACTGGAAGCTGAAGAAGGTACATTCTTAATGTTTACTGGATCCTTTCTTTAGTAAACCTTGATCTCTGTGAAATTGCTCACCAGCAGAGCTCAGTTTAATCCTGGTAAAACTCTGAGGGAAGATTAATAAGGGTTATGTGTAAACTGTGAATGATAAGGTTCCAGGGAATATTGAGGACTCTTCATGTACAAGTTGCTGTCTTTGAGCAGAAAATCCTACAAAAGATATTGGATTCGATCTAGTTCATCACAGGTAAAAAAAACTTCCCAACTATTGAGCACATCTACAAGAAATGTTGCCATAGAAAAGCAACATCCATTGTTTGAGATTAGACCAATCAATGTAGTGTCATCGGCAAATTTAATTAGCAGATTAGAGTTGTGGGTGGTGACATAGTCCTGGGTATACACCGAGTAAAGGAGGGGACTTAGTACACAGCCCTGAGGGGCTCCTGTGCTGAGATTCAGAGGGGTGGAGGTGAGGGAGCCCACTCTTACCAGCTGCTGACGATCTGACAGGAATTCCAGGATCTAGCTACACTAGGCAAGGTGAAGGCTGAGGTCACTGAGTTTCTATTCAAACCTGGATGGAATTATGGTGTTGAATGCTGAACAAGAACATAGTCCAAGAACAGCGTTCTCATGTAAGTATTCTTCTTCTCCAGATGTGTAAGGAAGGTATGTAGAGCAGTGGCTATGGTGTCGTCTGTCAATCGGTTGTGATGGTAGCTGAATTGTAGGAGGTCCGGTCTGGGTGGCAGCAAGCTGCAGATGTAATCCTTGACCAGCCTCTCAAAATATTTGCTGATTTTTGAGGTGAGTGTGACAGGACGTCAGTCGTTCAGGCATATTACCTTTGTTTTTTTTTGGTACAGGAACAATGGTGGATAATTTGAAGCAGTAAACACACCTGCCAGTTGTACTGTGCACATCCTGAGTACTCACCCTGGAACGCTGTCTGGTCCCGCAGCCTTGCGATTCTCCACTCATTGGAAACATCTGCGTAGCTCAGCCTCAGAGAAAATACCAGGTTGCAGGTTGTAGTGGTGGCTTTCCTCGGAGGCTCAGAGTTAGCGACATCGAACCGAGTGTAAAAGTAATTGAGCTCACCTGGGAGAAAGGCCGCGATGTTGGCAGCAGCACAACATTAGGCTTTGATGTCTGTGATGGTATGCAGCCCTCGCCACAAGTCATGCACTATTTGTTGAGAATCTTGACTCAATCTTGTCCCTGTATTGTTGTTTCGCAGCCTTGGTAGCTTTGCACAGATTGTAGCAGCTGTTCTGTTTTATTTATTAATTAAATTTTTAGATAATTACAATGATAAAATAGTAAGAAAGAGAAAAAATGGTATTAACCCTCCCCCCCTTAACCCTTATCTAAAGAAAGAAAAAAAAAGTAAGAAGAGAAAGATTGCCTGGATATCGGAGGATCCTCACATGCTCCATGGAGTTCAAAATAATTTTAATTTTTATTTTTACTTTCCCCAATTACTTTATAATTTTATCTTCAAAGGACCCATGTGTTTAATCCTATCTAGCTGAATGCCAGAAATGTGAGCTCTATGTTGCAGGTAAATGGTGCTCGCACGGAACTATTGATCCAGGGTTTCTGGTTCAGGAAGACCCTGACCGACTTCGGAGGGACAACATCATTGATGCACTTCCAGATGAAGCACGCGACTTCATCCACGAAGGACACATCTTCATCATGGAAGACATTCCAGTCAACATCATTGATGCAGTGCTGCAGCATAGAAGCCGATTGGTTGGACCAACAGTGGATGGTTTTAACAATGGCTACCTCGTGTTTCAGCTTCTGCCTGTACATCGGCAAAAGCAAGATCAAAGAGTGGTCTGATTTTCCAAATGCTGGGTGAAGGAGAGCTTTGTAAGCGTTGTGGAAGGGAGTGCTCATCTAGATGTGCTGACAAAACTTCAGAGAGACTTTCATTAACGACGCTTGATTAAAGTCACCAGCGACACGATGGTAAAATCTAAATTTGAAGCATAGATATGAAATAAAATGTTCAAAAATACTTAAATACCAGCAGGTATTTAAGAGGTAAACAGCAGAATAAAATGGTTAGAATACGAAAAGAATTTGGATATGTACATGGAGCTCAGAAAAATAGAGGGCTATGAATAACCCTAGGTAATTTCTAAATTAAGGACATGTTTGGCACAGCTTTGTGGGCCGAAGGGTCTGTATTGTGCTGTAGGGTTTATATGTTTCTATGAAAAGGGATAGATTTAATGTGAGAAGGGAAATGTATAAAGGAGACTTATAAGGCAAGTTTTATTTGAAATGGAGAGCGGCTAGTTCCTGGAACATGCGACCAGGGGAGGTGGTGAAAGCAGATGTGATAATAATGACTCAGTGTAGCGGTGTGCTACACGCAGCACTGAAATAACGACACAGAGTCGATGAGCTGCAGTTACAAAAGAGATTTATTCGAACTTCACGGCCTCGCTTTAAAGCCTTCTTGTTCCTGCTCTCCCCGGGCGGGAATTCACAGTCCTGTCCCGCACGCGGGCTTTTCCCCTTGCTGGTGAAGCAGACTTGGCGCCCTTTTTGGGACCGGCCTCAATGCCAGCGTGCGCTGATTTGTGAGTGCGCTGGGAAATAGGTCGCCACATAACCCCCCCACCCCCCCCCCCCAGAACCGGCAATACACCCCCTACTGTCCTCTGTTTGGGAAGTCTGCCTCTGCGCCGCGGTGCCTGAATCTCAACCGGCTGCACCAAGTCCACATGGGTCGGTTTGAGTCGGTCCACCGTGAAAACCTCTTCTCTCCCCCCAATGTCCAGTACGAATGTGGACCCATTGTTTCTGATCACCGTAAACGGCCCCTCGTAGGGCCACTGTAGTGGTTCCCGATGTCCGCCCCATTGTACAAAAACAAACTTACAGTTTAGCAGGTCTTTGGGTACGCAGGTCGGGTTCTGCCCATGTTGCGAAGTGGGTATGGGGGCCAGGTTACCGAGCCTCTCGCGTAGTCTGGCCAGGACTGCTGCAGGTTCTTTCTCTTGCCCCCTTGGGGCTGGTATGAACTCTCCTGGGATGACCAGGGGTGCGCCGTACACCAACTCGGCCGACGAGGTGTGAAGATCTTCTTTGGGCGCCGTGCGGATTCCGAGCAGTACCCAGGGAAGCTCGTCCACCCAGTTAGGCCCTTTGAGGCGGGCCATGAGAGCCGACTTCAGGTGACGGTGGAAACGCTCAACGTTCGACTGTGGGTGGTAGGCAGTTGTGTGGTGCAGCTGTGTCCCCAAAGGGCTGGCCATAGCTGACCACAGGCTGGAGGTGAACTGGGCACCTCTGTCGGAGGTAATGTGGGCCGGTACACCAAAGTGAGATACCCAGGTTGCAATCAGTGCTCGGGCGCAGGATTCGGAGGTGGTGTCGGTGAGCGGGACTGCCTCTGGCCATCTTGTGAACCGGTCCACGACAGTGAGGAGGTGCCGCATTCCTCACGACACTGGCAGGGGGCCCACGATATCCACATGAATGTGGTCGAAACGCCGGCGGGTGGGGGGGAGCTGCTGCAGCGGGGCTTTGGTGTGCCGCTGTACCTTGGCTGTCTGGCAGTGCATGCACGTTTTGGCCCATTCACTGACCTGCTTGCGGAGTCCGTGCCCAACGAACCTGCTGGAGACCATCCGGACGGTTGTCCTGATGGAGGGGTGCGCTAAGTTGTGAATGGAATTGAAAACGCGTTGCCGCCAGGTTGCTGGGACAACGGGACGGGGTTGGCCGGTGGTGATGTCACAGAGTAGGGTCCTCTCACCTGGGCCTACGGGGAGGTCCTGGAGCTGCAAACCGGAGACTGCGGTTCTGTAACTCGGGATCTCCTCGTCTGCCTGCTGCGCCTCCGCCAGTGCTTCATAGTCTACCCCCTGGGATAGGGCTTGGATGTTAGGGCAAGAGAGAGCGTACGCCATGACATTGTCCTTACCCGAGACATGCCGGACATCCGTTGTGTATTCAGAGATGTAGGACAGATGTCGCTGCTGGCAGGACAACCAGGGATTGGACACCTTCATGAACACAAAGGTAAGCGGTTTGTGGTCAGTGAACGCGGTGAAGGGGCTACCTTCTAAGAAGTACCTGAAATGCCGGATTGCCAGGTATAGTGCCAACAGTTCCCGGTCGAAAGCACTGTATTTGAGCTTCGGTGGTCACAGGTGTTTGCTGAAAAACACCAGGGGTTGCCAGCGACCCTTGATGAGTTGCTCCAGCACCCCACCGACTGCCGTGTTAGATGCGTCCACTGTGAGGGCGGTAGGGACGTCCATTCTGGGGTGCACTAGCATCGCGGCGTTTGCCAAGGCTTCTTTCGTTTTAATGAAAGCGGCGGCGGACTCCTTGTCCCAGGTAATGTCCTTGCCCTTACCCGACATCAGGGTGAACAGGGGGCGCATGATTTGGGCAGCTGAAGGGAGGAAGCAGTGGTAGAAATTCGCCATACCCGCGAATTCCTGAAAGCCTTTGTTTGTGTTGGGTCGGGGGAAATGGCGGACCGCGTCTACCTTAACGGGCAGAGGGGTTGCCCCGTCTTTAGTAATCCTGTGGCCCAGGAAGTCGATGGTGTCGAGCCCAAACTGGCATTTGGCCGGGTTGGTTGTCAGGCCGTATTCACTCAGTCGGGCGTAGAGTTGACGGAGGTGGGACAGATGCTCCTGACGACTGCTGCTGGCTATGAGGATGTCGTCCAAATAGATGAAAGCGAAGTCCAGGTCGCGTCCCACCGTGTCCATTAACCGCTGAAACGTCTGTGCGGCATTCTTTAGGCCGAACGGCATGCGGAGGAACTCGAAAAGGCCAAAAGGGGTGATGAGTGCCGTTTTGGGGACGTCGTCCGGATGCATCGGGATTTGATGGCATCCCCGGACGAGGTCCACCTTGGAGAAGATCCGTGCACCGTGCAGGTTTGCTGCAAAATCCTGTATGTGCGGCACAGGGTAGCTGTCCGGTGTTGTAGCCTCGTTCAGCCTGCGGTAGTCACCGCATGGTCTCCAGCCCCCTGTCGCTTTGGGCACCATGTGCAGGGGGTAGGCCCATGGGCTGTCGGACCGCCGGATGATCCCCAATTCCTCGATCCTCTTGAACTCCTCCTTCGCCAGTCGGAGCTTGTCCGGGGGAAGCCTTCGAGCACGGGCGTGGAGGGGTGGTCCCTGTGTCGGGATGTGGTGCTGTACGCCGTGTCTGGGCATGGCTGCCGTGAACTGCGGTGCCAGAACCGATTGGAAATCCGCCAGGACCCTGGTGAAGTCGTTGTCGGACAGAGTGATGGAGTCTAGGTGTGGGGCTGGCAACTGGGCTTCACCCAGGGAGAACGTTTGAAAGGTCTCGGCATGGACCAGTCTCTTCCTGGGCAGGTCGACCAGTAGGCTGTGAGCCCGCAAAAAACCCGCGCCCAGGAGCGGTTGGGCTACGGCGGCCAGTGTGAGGTCCCACGTGAACTGGCTGGAGCCGTTCGTGGCCCTCAGGGTGGGACCCGGTGCCCTGTTGCGGGTGTCGTAACTCGTCGGAGGTAAGACACTGATCTCGGCTCTGGTGTCGACCAAAAAACGGCGTCCCGACCGCTTGTCCCACACATACAGGAGGCTATCCCGATGGCCAGCCGCCGTTGCTATCAGTGGCGGCTGGCCCTGGCGTTTCCCGGGAACTTGCAGGGCAGGCTACAGCGGCGGGCTTCTGCGCCCCACCGCTGGTGGTAGAAGCACCATTGTTCGTTGGTCTCCTCACCCCTCCCTCTGGGGCTAGTGGGTTCTGCTGCCGGGCCTGGTCTGGTCTGCTGCTGGGAGCATGGCCTGGTGATCTGTGCGACGGACGATCCACTCTCCTTCTTGGCGTTCCACAGCAAGTCCGCCCAGGCTGCCACCTTCCGGGGGTCGCTGAAATCCACGTCAGACAGCAGCAGGCGTATGTCCACGGGCAGCTGCTCCAGGAATGCCTGCTCAAACATGAGGCAGGGCTTGTGACCTCCAGCCAGGGAGAGCATCTCGTTCATCAAAGCCGACGGCGGCCTGTCTCCCAAACCATCCAGGTGCAGTAAGCGGGCAGCTCACTCGCACCGTGAGAGTCCGAAAGTCCTTATGAGCAGGGCTTTGAATTCCGTGTGTTTGCCGTCCACTGGGGGAGACTGTATGAACTCCTCAACCTGGGCCGCTGTTTCCTGGTCGAGGGAGCTCACCACGTAGTAGTAATATGTGTCCTCTGAGGTTATCTGCCGAATGTGGAATTGGGCTTCTGCTTGCTGAAACCATAGGTGAGGCCGCAGCATCCAGAAGCTTGGCAGTTTTAATGAAACTGCATGAACAGATGCGGCGTCATTCATCTTCAGCCCAAATATCGTTTGGGGCGTCGGGGTCACCAATTGTAGCGGTGTGCTACGCGCAGCGCTGCAATAACGACACGGAGTCGGTGAGCTGCAGTTACAAAAGAGATTTATTCAAACTTCGCGGCCTCACTTTAAAGCCTTCCTGATCCCACCCTCCCCGGGCAGGAATGCGTATTCACAGTCCCGTCCCACGCGCGGGCTTTTCCCCTTGCTGGTGAAGCAGGCTTGGCGCCCCCTTTGGGACCGGCCTCAATGCCGGCGTGCGCCGATTTGTGAGCCGGTTCAAGTGACCTGGGAAGTGGGTCACGGGATAGGTTTAATGTGAGAAGGGAAATGTATAAAGGAGACTTATAAGGCAAGTTTTATTTGAAATGGAGAGCAGCTGGTTCCTGGAACATGCGACCAGGGGAGGTGGTAAAAGCAGATGTGATAATAATGACTCAGTACAATTTGAACAGGCACGTAAAAAGTCAAGGAAAATAAGGAAATCAACCTTATACAAGCAAATAGAATTAGTTTGATTGGCATTGTCACCACAGACATTGTGGGATGAACTGTCTGTTTTGAAGCGGAACTGAACCCGGGTCACTGGTGCTGTAATGACATTACACTAACTGCTATGCTATCATGTTGCTGTTCTATAATCTATGGCCTCTGAAGCAGGTGATAGGGTAGATAGTCTTTTTACATTATATGTCAATGACTTGGATGATGGAATTGATAGTGTTATGACCCCAGCCCCCTCCTAGTGAAGGGGGGGTCAATGACCCAAGAGAGAGAGCGACGTGCTGAATTGGACTCAGGAGAGTGAGGGAGAGGCCTCAAGGTTTTGGAATGTGGTCTGGCCTCTCAGCCAGACAAAAGCCACGGAAATGCCCATTGTCTCTTGGAGACACCTTTGTGGAATGGGGACTGGGTTACGTGCAAACCCTTAGGGCAACGTGGGCTGGGAGATGAGGAGAGATTGCCTCACCCCACCCTGATTGACAGCTACAACCCTGCAAGTCCCGATAAAAGGTGGGCTGCCGAGGCGGCCCCTCAGACACACCAAGGAGACACACTAAGAAGACACGATAGCGCTTCCCGTCGGAGCAGGAAGCCATTTTGAAGGAAGCCACGTGCGTTAGATTCCGGATCGGGAGTCTGTGGCTGAAACCAAAGGAAAAACCGTTTTTAACTAACAACAGGGATTTGCTTCGCAAAGACAACGGGCAAGTGTTCCCTTTTCTCTCACCAATCCCTCTCCCCAACACGCGAAATGCCAGCGGTTCCCAAACGGAAAAGCCTGCAGACTTCTGAGTGACTTTTATATTTCAATTGGACTCAGTATTATCCCCTAGACAACGATAGAGCTTATTTCTGATTGATTATTACTATACCTGTGCTTTAGATTGAGTATTGACGACGTATATGATCTGAGTGTTTTGTATTAACCATACGTTTGTGCCCCTTTATAAATAAAAAACGTTTGAAAATAGTACCATCAGACTTCAGCGGACCTCTCTATCTTTACTGGTAAGCCACCCAGTTACGGGGTACGTAACAATAGCTTTGTTGTAAAATTTGCAGATGATAGGAAGGTAGGTGGAGGGACCGAAAGGTCTTGATAGAGTGGATATGGAGAGGATATTTCCTATGGTGGGAGAGCCTAAGACCAGATAACTCAGCCTCAGAATAGAGGGGTGTCCTTTTAGAACGGAGATGAAGAGGAATTTCTTTAACTAGAGTGTGGAATTCATTGCCACAAGCAGCTAAGGAGGCCAAATCTGTATGTATACTTAAGCGAAAAGTTGATAGATTCTTGATTGGTCAGGGCATGGAGGGATGCGGTGAGAAGGCAAGAGATTAGGGCTGAAAGGAAAAATGGATCAGCCAAATGGCCTAATTCTGCTCCTATATCTTATAAGACCAGAAGACCATATGTGGTGAAGAAGGCATAGACTTGTCTCCATTAGCCAGGATGGAGAATATAAAAGTAGGGACTTATGACACAGCTTTATAAAATATTGGTTAGGTCATAGTGGAGTATTGTGTACAGTTCTGATCGCCACACTACCTTACTAATGTGGTTGTACTGGAGAGAGTGCAGAGGAGATTCACCAGAATGTTGCTTCTGACAGAGTGTTGAAGTTCTTAAGAAAGAATGGATGGACTAGATTTACTTCCCTTGAGGCAGTGAGTACTGAAAGGGATCCAAGTAGTTGCATCCAAAATTATACGGAGATTAGATATTGGTTTATTATTGTCACACGTACAGCCATACAGTGAAAAGCTTGTCTTGCGTACTGTTCATACATATCAGATCATTAGACGGAATGCATTGAGATTGAACAGTATCAGGATGTAGAATAAAGTGTAGCTGCTACAGAAGAAGTGCAATGCAGGTAAACAATAAGGTGTGAAATCACAACAAGCTAGATTGTGAGGTCAAGCATCCACCTTATCGTACAGGAGGTCCATTCAGGAGTCTGATTTGATAGCATGGTGAATAGTAGGATATCTTTCCCAAAAACAGAGGTGTCTAAATCTAGAAGGCATGGATTTAGGGTCAAAGATTTAGAGGGAATATGAGAAAGAAGAGTTTCACATGGAGGATAGTTGGAATCTAGAAGGAACAGCTTGAATACATGAAGGAGACAGGTGTTCTCACAAAACAAGCACAATGGGGGTGGTACTTGTTGAATTCTGATGTTTTAATCCATGGTACTTTTGGAAGTCAGGAAAGAGGCACAAAACTGGTTGTTTCACAGTCATTTTAGTAGGCATTAATAGATCAAAGAAAATTGAAAATGCAGAGCTGATAAAGTTTCGCAGCTCAGAGAGACAATGTGATGAGGATGATTTGGAGGCAAGTGCTGGCATTTTTGAGGCTGGAATTGAGACAGGGTTTAAAGCTGGAAAGAGAACTGAGCAGAAACAAAACCCAAGATATTGTTGGGGTCCAGTCTGGAGCCCACCTTCTGGGTCTTGCTCCGGTCCACAGACTCCGGACTCCAGGCTTTGCAGCCAGCCCTCCTGTCACACGGAGCCATTGGATCATCTTGGCTTAAGGAGGTACACCTGTTGCCTATTAGGGGGCAGGTGTTTATAAGGGGCTCAGGGACTGAGCCCAGTTGTGGGGTTGTCATGCTCTGAAGCTGGTTTAACCTGCTCTGTATCTGGTCTGCCAGCTCTGAATCCGGTTCTGCCCTGCTTGGAATCCTGTTCTGCCCTGTTCTGTATATGCTCTACCCGGTTGGTCTTGTTCCCCTGCTTCTCTCCTGTGCGCTGGTCCTGCTGTTCCGTCTTATTTGCCTTGCCCGGCTGTCAGTTCCCTTTACCAATGTACCCAGTGTATCATGGTAGTCCTGCTGTTCCTGGACCCAGCCTCCTTCTGATCCCTTGCCTCCATCAGGCAGATCCGGCCGCACTGCCGCTGCCCGGCGGAGGTTCTGCCCCTTCCTACCCATTGCCTCTGTCGGGCAGGTCCAGCCGAACTGCCACTGCCTGGTGGGGGTTCTGCCCTTTCCACCTATTGCTCCCTAAGGGTTGTGCCCCGCACCTGCCCAGGTGTCCATGCCTTGCCCAGGCCTCCGTGTTTCTGCCTGGGTGGTGGCCCTGCCCAGGATCCATTCGGCCCGCCATGAGGAATCCTCCTGTTTGCCACGAACTCCGTGATCATGAGGGATGCTCCCGTCCCGCACGAGCACTGGGATGATCCCACCCCGCCCGAGCACTGGGATGATCCCGCCCCGCCTGCCTTACCCTTTGCATGCCATGGCATCCCCATCCTGTCCTACCCCTAGTACTTCAGTGTCTGCATCCTGCATTTGGGTCCAATCCTGCCCCCATTCCTGACAGATATCTCTAGTTAGGCTTACGACTGAGCACCAAACCTCAGTTCAGTTGCTCTCTGTATTCTCAATTCTTGGCACCAAAAACATTTCCAATTAGCGGGACCACGCTGAACCCTTAAAGCTATCCACACTCTGGAGAGTTAGAGCATCGAAATGCCAAAAGTTGGCACAGTCGGGTACGTGTTGTAACAGGACCCCTTCCCTACAGCCAACTTCTGACGGCCCAGGCTGCTCAAAAAGATGATGATGGTAGTCATGGGTGAGACCCAGATCCAAGATGTCCCTTTCAGAAACCCAGCACAGCTCCTCAGGTCTGAATCTCTCCCAGTCCAAGAGGAACTGCAGAACACATCCAACAGTTTGTGAATCCAGAATTGTTTTTACAGTGAAAACCTGTTCCCCATCATCAAATCTGTGTGGCTGTGGGGCTAGTGGTAGTGAGGCTCAAAGACTGGCACTCACATGCAAAATGCAAGAGACAATTGTTAAGTTGCAAAGAAAATAACAATTAAACGGTCTAATCTAACAGCCTGATCTAACAGACAGTAAAGTACTTGAATGTCAGAGATCACCAATCAATATTTGATTCCTGCCGCTGCCTGTAAGGAATTGTACATTCTCCCTCTGTCTCTGTGGGTTTCCTCTGGGTGCTCCAGTTTCCTCCCACGTTCCAAAGGCATACAGGTTATGGTCAATAAGTTGTGGGCATGCTAAGTATAAGTACAGCTCTGGTATGTCCCAGCAGGCCCTCAGACTGTGGTGATCATTGATGCAAATGACACATTTCCTGTATGGTTTGGTGTACGTGTGACAAATAAAGCAAACCTCTCTCTTTAAAAACATGAGCACTTTAATCACCAATCACCTACTGAGCAAGATGTGATAAATAGTATTATATAGAAGGGTACTTGATGGTCAACATAGACACAGTTGGTCTTTGTCTTCTATGACTTATGACCTTTTGACACAGGTATCCCACAGCAAGCACTCTGCAGAACTAAAGGCTACACTAAAGCCTCCTCCTGAGGATAAGCAGGTTACTGATAGACCAACTGTCAGATCATTCCAAATCTCCATGAAGGAGTCTCGTTATGCCATTTTTAAATCAAAATAAACTTCATTAATAATAAAAATATTTACAAGATATTTGCCTTTTCATTCTTACCTTCATTGCTTGTGCTTTAGGTAGAGCTCACAGTCCTTAGATCCAATCCCTGTGGCCCCCTGGGGTGGTACACTACTTCCTATCATGCCACAGAATCAGAGGTAGAATTCTTTGGTAGTAGACAGCAATCTGGAATCTGTTTGCAAGGCAGTCAGATGGTTTGTTTGCCTCCTTGATCCACAGTGAGGATTTTGAAGTTACAGCAAGTAGAGACAGAAACTGTCAATAGTGTAAACTATATTCAATACACACAGACGAAGAATTTTAAATCCCATGGTATTACCAAAAGTAAAATCAACAACCCACTCTTGATTAGAAGGAAAATTCAAAATGATGTTTGCGTTTTTATGACCTTTTCAAAGTTGAAGATCAACAAATATCTCTCCAGCCACACAAAAAGTTTCAGAATCTTCCTTCAGAACGCAATGTTGATAGAATTATGAATATTGATTACAACCTTTAGAACACATTACTGCAACATTTCCTGAACAAAGTCTGAATCAGAATCAGAATCAGGTTTATTATCACCGAATGTGACATGAAATCTCTTAGCTTAACAGCAGCAGTTCAATACAACACATAATATAGAAGTGAAAATAATAAAATATAAATAATAAAATAATAATTTAAAAATAAGTAAATCAATTACAGTATACGTATATTAAATAGATTAAAAACATGCAAAAACAGAAATATTGCATATTAAAAAAAAGTGAGGTAGTATCCATGGGTTCAATGTCCATTTAAGTATCAGATGGCAGAGGGGAAGAAGCTGTTCCTGAATCACTGAATGTGTGGCTTCAGGCTTCTGTACCTCCTACCTGATGGTAACAGTGAGAAAAGTGCATGCCCTGGGTGCTGGAGGTCCTTAATAATGGACACTGCCTTTCAGAGACACCGCTCCCTAAAGATGTACTGGGCACCTTGTACTCAAGATGAAGGTGACTAGATTTACAACCCTCTGCAGCTTCTTTCGGTCCTGTGCAGTATCCACCGCCCCCCCCCCCCCCCCCCATACCAGACAGTGATGCAGCCTGTCAGAATGCTCTCCATGGTACATCTATAGAAGTTTTTGAGTATTTGTTGACATGCCAAATCTCTTCAAACTCCTAATAAAGCATAGCTGTCTTTATATCTACATCAAATACATCGATATTTTGGAACCAGGTTAGAACCTCAGAGATCTGACACCCAGGAACTTGAAACTGCTCACTCTCACCAATCCTCACAGAGGGATCAGAAGTGGTATGTGTTCCTTTGTCTTACCCTTCCTGAAATCCATTATCAGCTCTTTTGTCTTACAGACCTGGAGTGTCAGATTGTTGCTGCAGAGAGTTTGTTAAAAGCTTTTGCAAGGATCTTATTTTCCAGCCAGCAACATTCTTCCTTTAACCTGGATAAAATCTCTCAGAAAAATTGGAAACTGTTCTACTAAATTATCAAACAAATCAATAGAGATCATTGTCAAATGTGCAGAGAATCTGAAAGGGGAAAATGGATTTGCTTCCTGCAAATATTTTGAAAAATGTAATTATGTTTTGTTATGTGTCAGTCAGTGTTATATAACATGACAGGGGTTTATATAACATTAAAGTTACATAAAATGCTGTCACTTTGTATAAATCTTCTCAATCAGGGACAGGGGATGAGAACTCAGAAGAAACAGAAGAAGTGGATGAAAAAGTTTGCACTTGTACAGAGATATTCCTATTTTATACATCCAACAGTCAATATTTTTGTACTTTCCAAGCCTGGTGGTACAGCTTGTAGAAACACAGTCTCTTTACTCCATTGACTTGGGTAGTGAAATAGGGGGAAATTGATGAGAATATGGGAAGAATGCAACAGGATTAGCAAAGGATTCATGTAAGTGGGACCTTGATAGGGTACACAGACTCAATGGGTCAAAGAGCCTCTTGTACAATTCTCAATATAATGAATTATTTTTATTAGTAGCACACACAAACTGTTGGAGGAATTTAGCAGATCAGGCAATATCAATGGAAAGGAATTAAGAGGCCATTCATCATAACTGGAAAGGAAGGGAAGAGTCCAGAATAAGAAAGGTTGAAGGAGTGGAAGTGGTACATTTTGGAACTTCAGAAATTAATAAAGCAAGCCACAGGAGCCCAGGGATAAACGTGTTTACTTTGTTTTTGACTTCTGCAACTTAGATAGATAGATAGATACTTTATTCATCCCCATGGGGAAATTCAACTTTTTTTCCAATGTCCCATACACTTGTTGTAGCAAAACTAATTACATACAATACTTAACTCAGTAAAAAAATATGATATGCATCTAAATCACTATCTCAAAAAGCATTAATAATAGCTTTTAAAAAGTTCTTAAGTCCTGGCGGTAGAATTGTAAAGCCTAATGGCATTGGGGAGTATTGACCTCTTCATCCTGTCTGAGGAGCATTGCATCGATAGTAACCTGTCGCTGAAACTGCTTCTCTGTCTCTGGATGGTGCTATGTAGAGGATGTTCAGAGTTATCCATAATTGACCGTAGCCTACTCAGCGCCCTTCGCTCAGCTACCGATGTTAAATTCTCCAGTACTTTGCCCACGACAGAGCCCGCCTTCCTTACCAGCTTATTAAGACGTGAGGCGTCCCTCTTCTTAATGCTTCCTCCCCAACACGCCACCACAAAGAAGAGGGCGCTCTCCACAACTGACCTATAGAACATCTTCAGCATCTCACTACAGACATTGAATGACGCCAACCTTCTTAGGAAGTACAATCGACTCTGTGCCTTCCTGCACAAGGCATCTGTGTTGGCAGTCCAGTCTAGCTTCTCGTCTAACTGTACTCCCAGATACTTGTAGGTCTTAACCTGCTCCACACATTCTCCATTAATGATCACTGGCTCCATAAGAGGCCTAGATCTCCTAAAGTCCACCACCATCTCCTTGGTCTTGGTGGCATAATGACGTTTGCCATTCATGTACTTTTATATTTTGTATAACTCACAATGAATTCTGTAAGCAAAAAAGAATGCTTAGTCAAGCAATATGTTTAAAATATTCTTCAAATATTACCAATATATTGAATACACAACAGGAAGGAGTACAAGTTGGCAGGTGATAAGTGAAACCATGTGAGGGGGAAAGTATGTCGGTGAGGGAGAGGGGATGAAGTAAGAAGCTGGAAGGTGATAGGTGGAAGAGGTGAAGGGCTGAAGAAGAAGAAATTTGATAGGAGAGGACAGTGGACCGTAGGAGAAAGGGAAGGAGGAGGGGACCCAGGGAGAAGGGAAGGGCAAGTGAGAAGAGAAGAGGTAAGAGAGGAGCCAGAATGGGAAATGGAAAAAGAGAAATTGGGAAGGAGGGAGAAATTACCAGCCACTAGAGACATTCACGCCATCAAATTGGAGGCCACCCATTGATTTTATTCCATCAAAAGCAGTAGAAAACTTCCATGCAAAGTGATTAAAATGACAATGGCTTGCCACACTCAAGAGGAGTAGCTTTAGTCTTGTTAAAAGCGTAAAATAGCTGATATCAATTCAACAACTGAATTTTCAAAGTTGAATAATTTAATTGGTACATGACTGTCTCTGAAACAACCAACCGAAGTTGAAACTATTCCAAAAGTGCCTCTTTCCTATTGCATAATATTCAAATTATTAAAAGGTCATTACCAGCAATTGGCCACCAGCACAAAAAGTCAACTAATAGACTTCACAAAGATACACTGAGCAATGTCAATTCTCTTGACTGGGTAATCACACAGACGTACAAAGAGCTTAGACAGAGCAACTCCATTTCTTGCTGATCTGTGATTTTAATGGTGCAGAGGGATGGCAGAGGCTGAGGCAGTCACATTTATGATGCATGTCTGCTAGACTCATAAGACAAAGGAGTAGAAGTCGGCCATTCGCCCCATCGAGTCTGATCCGCCATTTCATCATGAGCTGATCCAATCTCCCCTTTAGTCCCACTCCCCCGCCTTCTCACCATAACCTTTGATGCCCTGACTACTCAGATACCTATCAATCTCTGCCTTAAATACACCCAATGACTTAATGGTAGATCAATGGTAAACTGAACCCATTGACGTTAGAACAACAAAATCCCATGATAGTTCCAGAAGTAAAATGTGGAAAGAGAATTTTTTTGTGCTTTTCTGATCTTTTCAAAACAGTGAAAGAGCTTTGCCGTTCTAAGCCAGTCTCGGCAGCAACTCTGCTGTAGCCCAGTCATCAAATTGGCAACCTGTCCACAAGACAAAGAAGAGCTTTAGCAAAGAGAAAAACAGTTTTTTGATAGACCAGACCTGGCACCAGAAATCCATTACACTCCAGAAGGAACGTTATGGCCTCCTCACCTTCCCTCTCCTTCTGCAAGATCCCAATTCCCAGCTCGCTCCATTCTACAAAAAGTAGTAGATAATTTTGTAGAATTTCGTAAAAAGTAGTGGATACAGCCCAGTCCATCACAGATAAAGCCCTCTCCACTGCCCAGGCTATGCTCTCTTCTTGCTGATGCAATTATGAAGGTGGTACAGAAGGAAAACAGCCGGTAGATTACACAGGTCAGCTGTTAGTACATTACCCAAATAGGCAGCAGGTAGATTACACAGGTAAACAGCCGGTAGATTACACTGGTAGGCAGCCGGTAGATTTGTTACGTACCCCGTAACTGGGTGTCTGACCAGCAGAGAAAGAAGAATCCGTTGGAGTCTGGTGGTACCAAACTAAAGGTGTTTATTAGTAAACTACACAATACAATATCAAAAATGCAAATATACATATAAAACAAGTTAGCAGTAATAAACCTAAAAGTGTAGGAATAATTATAATCAATAATAAACAAGCTCTATCGATGTCTATGTCAGGAGGGGCCAGTTGCGGTAGGACTCAAGTGCAGACCAATGAATGTTCTTTTACCAGGATTTTATTAGCGGCCACAGGGGCAACAGTCTTTCAACACCAGGAGGCAGGCACAAAGCCAGAATGGCAGGTGGAGGTCTTACCTGGGAAAGGCTGTCTGGCGAGGGCAGACAATTACGGGTGCTTCAGGCCAGAATCAGGTTCCAAACAGGCAGAATCCAGAAACACAGAATTCAACAATTTCAGTTGACAGTAGTCACTATAGCAGGCTGGAACGACTCAGTTCAGGACTGAGACGAACAGGTAGAGAGTGTGAGTCGAGGCAGGGTTTAAGTGGACCGGGTAATGAGCGAGAACAGAAACAGGTGGGTGCTATTGAGGAGATAAGTGGGTAATTGGCGAGAGTCCAATTAGGGGAGGGGCTGGTTCAAAGCCCACATGGCCGGGTGAAAGAAGGTAGAATTTAAGTGCTGTTGTGGTCCAGAACTATCAGCAGAGCCCCTTTGACCCAGAGTTCAGGCCGGATCCTTAACAGTCTAGGGGTAAATGAATTGTCATAGGAAAGTATAGAGTTCAGTTCGTAAATGCTGAGGTGGTTATGGTTGTTGTATTGAAATCGTTGGAGAGAGAGAGAGAGTGAGCAAGATGTAACAGCAACAGCTGCAGTAGGCAAACCTTTTGTGGCTTTCTTAATCCGTCGTATCGTTGTGGCCATTCAGTTATGAACCCTCTGGTCTTCAGCTAAACCGTTCTTCTGTGGTGGACTTGTCACTCTGGCATGAGTGGACACACACACAAGTCCCCACCGGCCCTGCTGTAACACTGTGAGCTTTACTGACCAATCTCCTGGTTCGGTCTTCGAAGCCCCCACCTTTCTGTGGGTTCCCAACACTCAGTCAGTGTCCACTGGTGTCTCTGAAGGGTGTCTCTCCAGATCTGTCTTTTTATCCCCACTCACGGGGTTTCAACTATCCATCAACTCTGAATGACTGTGTCCATCAAATCAGGCCACTCCTGCTATCTCCTGAGGAATGTTAACGAGCAAAGTAAAATCCTTGTAGTGGAAGGTAACTAATCCAGGAAGAGTCATAATAAAGTAAATCAACAGTCTCTCTCCCCCTCTTATCTGTAGCAAATGTTCTTGTCTGGGATTTATCTCTCTCTCTCTCTCTCAAAAGCAGCATAACAACAGCAATAGTTTGTAGTTCTCGGGGGGGGGGGGAATGGTTAACTCTGCACCCCATTGTCCATCAGGTCTGTCCATCACTCATAACAGATTACACAGTTAAGCAGTTGGTAGTTTACACAGTCTGGCAGCTGGTAGTTTACAGAGGTAAACAGCTGGTAGATTACACAGGTAAATAGCCGGTAGATTACACAGGTAGGCAGCCATTAGATTATACAGGTAAACAGACGTTAGATTACACAGGTCAGCTGTTAGTACATTACACAAATAGGCAGCAGGTGGATTACACAGTTAAGCAGTTGGTAGATTACATAGGTTGACAGCTGGTAGTTTACACAGGTAAACAGCCGGTAGATTACACAGGTAGGCAGCTGGTAGATTACATAGGTTGACAGCTGGTAGTTTACACAGGTAAACAGCCGGTAGATTACACAGGTAGGCAGCTGGTAGATTACACAGTTTAACTATTGGTAGATTACACAGGTTGGCAGCTGGTAGATTCCACAGGTAAATAGCCGGTTGATTATACAGGTAGACAGTCTGTACATTACACAGATAAGCAGCTGGTAGATTACACAGATAAACAGCTGGTAGATTACACAGGAAAGCAGTTGGTAGATTACACAGGTAAACAGCCGGTAGATTATACAGGTAAACAGCTGGTAGATTACACAGGTCAGCTGTTAGTACATTACACAAATAGGCAGCAGGTAGATTACACAGTTAAGCAGTTGGTAGATTACACAGGTAAAGAGCTGGTGGATTACACAGGAAGACATTGGGTAGATTACACAGGTAAACTGCTGGTAGATTACACAGGTAAACAGCTGGTAGATTACACAGGAAGGCAGTTGATAGATTACACAGGTAAGTAGCTGTTAGATTACAAAGGTAGACAGCTGGTATATTAGACAGGTAACCAGCCAGTAGATTACACAGGTAAACAGCCAGTACATTACACAGGTAAAGAGCTGGTAGATTACACAGGTAGACAGCCAGTAGATTACACAGGTAGACAGCTGGTAGATTACACAGGTAAACAGCCAGTAGATTATGCAGATAAACAGCTGGTAGATGACACTGGTAGGCAGATGGTAGGTTACACAGCTAAAGAACAGGTAGATTACACAGGTAGGCAGCCAGTAGATTATACAGGTAAACAGCCGGTAGATTACACAGTTAAACTGGAGGTAGATTACAAAGGTAGACAGCTGGTATATTATACAGGTAACCAGCCAGTAGACTACACAGGTAAACAGCCAGTACATTACACAGGTAAACAGCTGGTAGATTACACAGGTAGACAGCCAGTAGATTACACAGGTAAACAGCTGGTAGATTACACAGGTAAAGAACAGGTAGATTACACAGGTAGACAGCCAGTAGATGACACTGGTAGGCAGCTGGTAGATTACAGAGGTAAAGAACTGATAGATTACACAGGTAAACAGCCAGTAGATGACACTGGTAGGCAGCTGGTAGATTACACAGGTAAAGAACTGATAGATTACACAGGTAAACGGCCAGTAGATTACACAGTTAAGCAGTTGGTAGATTACACAGTTTGGCAGCTGGTAGTTTACAGAGGTAAACAGCTGGTAGATTACACAGGTAAATAGCCGGTAGATTACACAGGTAGGCAGCCATTAGATTATACAGGTAAACAGACGTTAGATTACACAGGTCAGCTGTTAGTACATTACACAAATAGGCAGCAGGTGGATTACACAGTTAAGCAGTTGGTAGATTACATAGGTTGACAGCTGGTAGTTTACACAGGTAAACAGCCGGTAGATTACACAGGTAGGCAGCTGGTAGATTACACAGTTTAACTGTTGGTAGATTACACAGGTTGGCAGCTGGTAGATTCCACAGGTAAACAGCTGGTAGATTGCACAGGTAAATAGCTGGTAGATAACACAAGTCAGCAGCCAGTAGGTTATAGAGGCAGGCAGCTGGTAGATTCCACAGGTAAACAGCTGGTAGATTACACAGGTAAACAGCCAGTTGATTACACAGGTAGGCAGCCAGTAGATTACACATTTAGGCAGCTGATAGATTACAGAAGTAAACAACTGGTAGATTACACAGTTGAATAGCCAGTAGATTACACAGGTAGACTGCCGGTAGATTACGCAGGTAAGCACCTGGTAAATTACACATGTAAACTGGTGGTAGATTACGCAGGTAAACAGCTGGTACGTTACACAGGTAGGCAGCTGGTAGATTACACAGGTGGACAGCTGGGAGATTACACAGGTAGATAAGTTTGTAAAGAGTGCTTCAGGCACTTCATAAATCAAAGTATTGGGTACAGGAGCTGGGATGTTATTTTTCAGTTGTATAGGACTTTCATGAGGCCTAATTTGGAGTATTTTGTGCATCTTTGGGGTGGATTGAAAGAGTGCAGAGAAAATTTACAAGGATGTTACCAGGAATCGAGGACCTGAGTTATTGGAAAAGAATGAATAGTTTGTACTTTATTCTGTGGAGTGCAGGAGAATGGGGGGGCTATGACAGAGGTATAAAAAAGGCATACAAAATGGGGTATCGATAGGGTAAATCTAAGCAGGCTTTTTCCACCAAGGTTGAGTAAGACTAAGAGTGAAACGTGAAATATTTAAGGGGAACATGAGGGGAAAGTTCTTCACTCAGAGGGTGGTGAGAGGGTGGAACACACTGCCAGCACAGGTTCGATTTCAACACTTAAGAGAAATTTGGATAGGTACATGGACGGGAGGGATATGGGGTCTATGGTCTAGGTTAATAATGCAGGTTAATAGTTTGGCAGATACTAGATTGGTCAAAGGGCCTGTTTCTGTGCTGTAGTGCTGAATGGCTCTATGACTCTTATATCCCGGGAAGCCATCCTAGGAAAGTGAAAACATGAATGAATGAAATTTGGATGAATCCAAATATCAAAATACCATGTAGAGTAAAGTAATTTATAAAACTTTGGGTAGG
Source organism: Hemitrygon akajei (assembly GCF_048418815.1). Classification (NCBI taxonomy): domain Eukaryota; kingdom Metazoa; phylum Chordata; class Chondrichthyes; order Myliobatiformes; family Dasyatidae; genus Hemitrygon; species Hemitrygon akajei. The sequence continues at coordinate 145,973,718 of NC_133124.1, read as the reverse complement.
CCTCATCTGGTGTATTGCATTCAGTTTTGCTTGCCCCATTACAGGAAGCATCTGAAAGCTTTGGAGATGGCATAGGAGACGTTAACTTGGATGCTACCTAGATTAGAAGGCACTAGCCTCGATGGCCCTCTGACAATTGTTTGGCAGAGGGCTGCAAACTCAGCCAGCTCAATCATAGGCACTAGCCTCTTCACCATTAAATACCTCTTCAAAAGGCAATACCTCAAAAAGGCAGCACACATCACTAAGGGCCCCTCCACACAGAATGTTCTCTTCTTATAACTGCCATCATGAAGAAGGTACTGGAGCTTGAAGACACACACACAACATAATAGACTGAAGCTATATGGATGCAACTAAGGAATAAAAAATGGATGACCACGTTAATGGGATTATACCCAATAGTCAGTGGGATTTAAAGGAACAAATTTGTAGAGCAATCACAGACTGTTACAAGAAACATAAGATTGTTATAGTAGGCAATTTTAACTTTCCACATATTAATTCAGTCTCCAATACTGTAAAAGGGTTGAATGGGATAGAGTTTGTCAAATGTGTTTAGTACAGTTTCCTTAATCAATACATAGAGGTCCCAACTAGAGGGAGTATGATACTACATCTCCTATTTGGGAATAAAACAGGGCAGGTGATGGAAGTTTGAGCAGGGGAACACTTTGCATCGAGTGATTGTAATGCCATTAGTTTGAATATAATTATGGAGAAGGATAGGTCTTCTTTTTTCATTTCTTTATCAATCGTTTTATTAATTAAAAAGTACATATATATATATAAACAGGAGGAGAATTATCTCAAATATCTATATCGATAACATTCATATAAAAGGTAAAATAAACATTATCAAGATCATACATAGTATTAATCTAATAGTATATAATAAAAAATAAGGTAATCGATTCTCCTCTTATCATTCCATGAAAAGAAGAAAATATATAAAGAAACTTTTATAATTTTATATACATAAAAAACCCCACTAAACAAAAAAAAAGAAAAGAAAAAGAGAAAAAGACAGGAACTGGGCAGCTCATACTGAGAGTGAAAGCAAGAAAAAAGAGAAACTTCTGATCAAATCCAAAGTTTCGAGAAAGTAACTGGAAGAGCAATAAATCAAACCATATGAAAATATTGAATAAAATATTGCCAAGTTTCTTCAAATTTAAAGGATATATCAAATGTCCGACTTCTTATTTTCTCTAAACTTAGACAGGACACAATGGAAGTAAGCCAATAAAAAACAGTAGGTGGATTAGAGTCCTTCCATTTAAGCAAAATGGCTCTCCTAGCCAATAAAGTTGTAAAAGCTATCGTCCATTGAGCGGAAACAGGACTATATCCTGCTTCCGATGAAGTGATCCCAAAAATTGCTGTAAGTAAATTTGGTTGTAGGTCCAAATTCTGGACTTTTGATAAAGTTTTAAAGACATCTTTCCAAAAATTATCTATCTTGATACACGACCAAAACATACGTGTTAAAGTAGCCACCTCAATATTACATCTGTCGCAAATAGGATTAATATTGGAAAAGATAGGGGCTAATTTATCCTTTGACATATGCGCCCGATATACTTCCTTGAACAGTATCAAGGAATGATGGGCACAAATAGATGAAGTATTTACCAAATGAAAAATTTTATCCCATTGATTATCTGAAAGTGACTCTCAAAATTCCAATTCCCATGCAGCTTTAATTAGATAATATATGCAAATTCAATAACCATTTATAAATTATAGCTATCAGTCCTTTTTGAAATGGTCTAACCTGAAAAAGAGTATCTAATATATTGGGTGAAAATTTGGAAGTAAACTACGTAGAAAATTCCTAATTTGTAAATATCTAAAAAAAATGTGCATTAGATATGTCATATTTGTCCACTAACTGAGTAAAAGACATTAAACAATCCACCATAAACAAATCTAAAAAAGTTATTATTCCTTTGGTTTTCCAAATTAAAAAGGTCTGATCGGAAATTGATGGTTTTAAACATAATTAAGATGGATTTTACTAGAAATGATCTACAAAGAATCTACAAAACTTCATGTATGTTTAATAATGGGATTAAGGTCTCGACTACCAATCTTAGAAAGCAAAGAAGAGGAGGTCCCATTAAAGAGGCCAAAAAATATCCTTGCACTGAGTTTTTCTCCAAATCCACCCATAAAGGACAGTCATGTATGTCTGAGTAATGAATTCAAAAAGAAATATATCGAATATGAATTGCCCAGTAATACATTCTAAAATTTGGCAAAGCCATACCACCATACTTTTTTAATTTCTGCAATAAAGGTTTACTCAATCTAGAATTTTTATTATTCCAAATGTAAGATAGAATTTTAGAGTCTATTCTATCAAAAAACGGTTTAGGAACAAAAAAAGAGATTGCTTGGAATACATATAAGAACTTCGGCAACACTATCATTTTAATAGCATTAATTTGACCAATTAATGATTATGTCATAGGAGACCATTTAGAAAGTACTTGTTGCGTGTATTCAATTAAGGGAAGAAAGTTATATTTATACAGGTCCTTAAAATTTTTGGTAATTTTAATACCAAGGTAAGTAGTGTTGTTTTTAGCCATGCTAAAAGGAATTTGATCATATTGATCCAAGTAGTTACTAATAAGAAATAACTGACTTTTGTGCAAATTTAATTTATATCCAGAAACACGACGAAATTCAGAAAATATAGATAACATAGTAGGAATAGATTTCTTAAGATCTGAAATATAAATGAACAAGTCATCTGCATACAACAAAACCTTATACACTTTATCTCCTCTCTTAATACTTTGAACCTTGTTGAAGTCCTGAAGAGCAATAGCAAGAAGTTCTAAAGCCAAGTTGATTAACAGCGGACTAAGAGGACAACCCTGCCTGGTACCTCTGTATAGCCTAAAATAAGGAGATTTTTGATTATTAGTTATAACTGTCACCATAGGAGCTTGATAGATCAGCTTTATCCAGGAAATAAAACCTATTACCAAAATTAATTCTTCCTAAAACCTCGAATGAATAGGACCATTCTACCCTTTCAAAAGCTTTATCTGCATCAAGGGAAACAACACATTCAGATTCTTTAGATGGAGAGGAATGAATAATGTTCAATAATCTCTGAATATTAAAATATGAATATCTATTCTTAATAAATCCAGTTTGATCCTTAGAAATAATCTTAGGTAAAATATTCTCAAGCCTCTTAGCCAAAATCTTAGAAAGAATTTTAGAATCCACATTTAATAAGAAAACTGGTCTGTAAGAGGCACATTCAGATAAATCTTTTTCTTTTTAGGGAATTAGTGAATTTGATGCCTCACAGAAAGTTTACAGGAGGGTCCTAGAGGATATAGAATCAGTGAAAATTTGGCATAAATGAGGTGTAAGTATTTCAGTAAACGTCTTAAGAAACTCTACCGTAAATCCATCTGGTCCCGGAGCTTTATCTGATAGCCCTTATAGCTCTTATAGCCCTTGCTATTTCCTCTTGTTTAATAGGTGCATCTAATGTATTCATATCTTGAATAGAAATTTTGGGTATATACAATCTTTGCAAGAATCTATTCATAAAGGTAGTGTTGTCTGGAAAATCAGATTAATAAAGGTTAGAGTAAAAATCCAAAAATACCTTATTAATTTCCTGACAATCTGATGTTTCAGTTCCATCAGTTCTTTGTATTTTCAAAATCTGCCTTCTAGCCATAGTTGCTTTAAGTTGAGCGGCCAACAATTTACCTGACTTATCTCTATGTATATAAAATTGACTTTTAGATTTCAAAATTTACTGCTCAATGGGAAAAGTCAAAAGCAGATCATGCTGTGTTTGAAGTTTCACCCTTTCCTTATATAAATCTTCAGTAGGTGATATGAATAAACTATCTGTTTCTTTAATCCTGTTAGTAATCACTAAAAGCTCCTCTTTAGTTGTCCTTCTTAAAGCTACTGAATATGAAATTATCTATCCACTAAGAAAAGATTTCATCGCATCCCAAATAACCAAATTTGGCATACCCTCAGATGCATTTAATTCAAAAAATAAAGAAACTTGCTCTTTAATAAAACTCATAAATGCTGAATCATACAGCAGTGTAGCATTAAATCTCCACTGAGATGCATTCTGTATATTATCAGGGAACTTCAGTGTTAGTTTCTTGGGCACATGATCCAACAATGCAATAGCATTATACGCACAGTCAGCAACAAAAGGCACCAATCCAACAAAAAATAATCAATTCATGAATATTATGATGTACATATGAAAAAAAAGAAAAATCCTTATCTTCAGGATGGAGAAATCTCCAAATAGCGACCAAACTGTATTCTAGTAAAAAGGAATTAATACAGGACGCAGTCTTATTAAGAAGCCATGGATAGGTTGATGACCTATCAATCGAAGGATTGAAACAACAGTTAAAGTCACCGCCCATAATCAACTTATATTCATTTAAATTTGGCAACACAGAGAATAACCATAGAACCACAGAACCATAGAACATTACAGCACAGTAACAGGCCTTTTGGCCCTTCTTGGCTGTACCGAACCATTTTTCTGCCTAGTCCCACAGACCTGCACCTGGACCATATCCCTCCATACACCTCTCACCCATGTACCTGTCCAAGTGTTTCTTAAATGTTAAAAATGAGCCCACATATAACACTGCATCTGGCAGCCCATTCCACACTCCCACCACTCTCTGTGTGAAGAAGCCCACCCTAATGTTCCCTTTAAACTTTTCCCCCTTCACCCTTAACCCATGTCCTCTGGTTTTTTTCTCCCCTAGCCTCAGTGGAAAAAGCCTGCTTGCATTCTCTCTATCTATACCCATCATAATTTTATATACCTCTATCAAATCTCCCCTCATTCTTCTACGCTCCAGGGAATAAAGTCCTAACTTATTCAACCTTTCTCGGTAGCTCAGTTTCTCAAATCCCGGCAACATCCTTGTAAACCTTCTCTGCACTCTTTCAAACTTATTAATATCCTTCCTGTAATTCGGTGACCAAAACTGCACACAATACTCCAGATTCGGCCTCACCAATGCCTTATACAACCTCACCATAACATTCCAACTCTTACACTCAATACTTTGATTTATAAAGGCCAATGTACCATAAGCTGTCTTTACTACCCTATCTACCTGTGACACCACGTTTAGGGAGTTTTATACCTGTATTCCCAGATCCCTGTGTTCTACTGCAATTGGCTTTAACATGCCGGTAACCTACCTTTACCCCTTCTCCTGTCAGTAGAAACGGTTCCAATGGGCTTAGTAGCAAAGCCACAGATTAATGCCAGGAACTAGACTTGTTTGTCAGAGTCTTTTATATTAAGAGCAAAAGGATTGCATGTGAAAACATTGGTTAGAGTGGTCAGTGATGCATGGAGAAGATCTCAAATGGATGCTTTGCAACTGTATTCATTGCAGAGACAAACGCAGATTCCAGAGAACTGAAGTAAAGCAGCATTGAGATCATGGACCATAGAGGAAAGGGTGCTTGCTGTCTTGAGGGAAATTATGGTGGATGAATGCACAGGGCATGACAAGGTGTTCCTTCAGACCTTGTGGGAGACTATTGCAGAAACAGCAGGGGCCCTAATGGGGATAATTCAAACATACTTAGCAATGGGTGAGGTACCCAAAGATTGGAGGATAACTAATGTTGTTCCATTGTTTAAGAAAGGCTCTAAAAATAAGCAGGGAAATTATAGGCCAGGTACATTATGGGAAAATATTCTAAAAGACCAGATATATAAGTATTTGGATAGATTGAGAGAGATTAAGGATAGTCAATATAATGCTCTGTTCACTGTAGATCATGTCTAACCAATCTTACAGAATTTTTCAAGGAAGTTACCAGGGAAGTTGATGAAGGAAATGCAGTGGATGTTGTCTACATGCACTTAGCAAAGCCTTTGACAAGGTCCCACATGGAGGCCAGTTAAGAAGATTCATTCACTTGGCATCCAGAGTTAAGTAGTAAATTGGATTCAATATTGACTTTATGAGAGAAGCCAGAGTGTGGTAGTAGATAGTTGCCTCTCTAGTGGAGGCCTGTAACAAGTGGTGTGGCACAGGGATCAGTGCTGGGTCTACTGTTGCTTGTTGCCTATATCAAAGAAAACTTACAAGGATATTACCATGACTGTTGGACCTGAGTTATAGGGAAAATGAATAGGTGGCGACTTTATGGAATATGGAAGAATTGGAGATTTGATAGAGATATACGAAATTATGAGGGACCTAGATAGGATAAATGCAAGCAGGCTTTTCCCACTGAGGTTGGGCGAGACTAGAACTACAGGTCTTGTGTTAAGGGTGAAAAGTGAAATGTGTAAAGGGCGAATGAGGGGGAACTTCTTCACTCAGAGGGTGCTAAGAGTATAGAACAAGCTGCCAGCAGAAATGGTGGATTTGGGTTGGATTTCATTATTTAAGAGTAATTTGGATAGGTACATGGATGGGCAGGGTGTGGAGGACTATTGATCAGGTGCAGGGCAATGGGACTAGGCAGATTAATAGTTTGGCATGGATTAGGTGGGCTGAAGGGTCTGTTTCTGTACTGTAATGTTCTATAGCTCTATGATTACAAACTAAGCAAAAAAAGTGAGGGGAAGGTGTGTATGTGGAGGAGAGGGGATGAAGTGAGAAGCTGGGGTATGATAGGTGGAAATGGTAAATGACTGAAGAAGGAATCTAAGAGGAGAGGAGAGTGGATCATTGAAAAAAAGGGAAGGAGGAGGGGCACCAGGGAGAGGTGATGGGCAAGTGAAGAGAAGAGAGTGGCTGAGAGGGTAGCCTGAATGGGGAATGGAAAAAGAGAGAAGGGGAAGGGAGAGAAATTGATGTACATTCTGCCAGTTTAGAGACTATCCAGATGGAATTTAAGGTGTTGTTCCTCCAACCTGAGTATGGCCTCATCGTGGCAGCAGAGGAAGCCATCTACTGAAACATGCTTCTTCGCATTCCTTTTTCATGTTGACCTTTTGACTTCTTCAGAATGTAGTTTATCTCAAAGGTCAGGGCTGATCAACATAAAAGAAAATCATCTGAAATGTGACACGGATTGCCAAATGGCTATCTGTTGTTTATCGCAGGAACTGAGATAGACTTCAGCACTTCATACGTAAGTGCCTTGGACATACATCACACTGAGGGCAGCAGACAGCTTCCTCTTTTGTATTATTGAACACCTGGGGTCCTGAAAGCCAAAGGTCATGGATTTTACTATAATGTGTACATCGGATCCCATTTTGAATCAGGCTTTCACCAGAAACTGACAGGTAACATTGTATTTCTTCAGTTATACAAGCTTTTCCTCTACATAATTCCTATACTGTTCTGCTGTACCAGCACTGTCTTAGTAGAAGTTCCCGCCATTCTGTACTTAAAGTGTAGCTAGAGTGGACTTAGCCTAAACTTAGCCAAGACACCACAAGGTGAGTCCACGCAAATCAGTTAACAAACACTCACTACATCATTTCAGGTATTGAATAAAGACAAGGTAATTTTTAAATCTGAAAAAGGAGGTTACCTCTATACACTCTGTGCCACTTTATTCTGTAGCTCCTGTACCTGAGTATATGATTGTGGCCTTCTGCCTTTGCCCATTCATTTCAAGGTTCAATGTGTTGTGCTTTCAGAGGAGCAATTCTGCACACCACTATTATAACACGTGGTTTTTAGAGTTACTGTTGCTTTCCTGTCAGCTTGAACCCATCTGGCCATTCTCCTCTGACCTCTCTCATTAACAAGGCATTTTCATCCACAGAACTGCAACTCACTGGATGTCTTTTTTTTGTTTTTCGCGTCATTCTCTGTAAACTCTAGAGACTATTGTACATGAAAATCCCAGGAAATCAAACCACCCCTTCTGGCACCAACAATTATCTCACAGTCAAAGTCACTTAAAACACATTTCTTCCCCATTCTGATGTTTAGTCTGAATAACAACTGAACCTCTTGACCATGTCTGCATGCTTTTATGCACTGAGTTGCTGCTAAATAATTGGCTATTAGATATTTGCATTAACGAGTATGTGTACAGGTTTACCTAATAAAGTGGCCACTGAGAGTATAAAGTAAGAAACTATCCTAACCCTACAAATTACATGCATAGAATCATCCCAGCCATTTCTTTTTGTTCTTCCTCTGAAGAGTCAAAAATGACTTGCTTCCTACTCTGGTAACTTATAAAGACATGAGTCAGCAGGTGTCCATCGAGATAGGTCAGAATCAGAATCAGGTTTATTATCACCAGTATGTGTCGTGAAACTTGTTCACTTAGCAGCAGCAGTTCAATGCAATGCATAATATAGAAGAAGAAAAAAAATTATTATTATTATTATTGTGCTGGGGAGTAGGTACAGAGGAGATGTCAGGGGTAAGTTTTTTACACAGAGAATGGCGAGTGCATGGAATGGGCTGCCGGCAGCGGTGGTGGAGGCTGATACGATAGGGTCTTTTAAGAGATTCCTGGATGGCTACATAGAGCTTAGAAAAATAGAGGGCTATGAGTAAAGCCCAGGTAGTTCTAAGGTAGGGACATGTTCCGCTCAGCTTTGTGGGCCGAAGGGCCTGTATTGTGCTGTAGGTTTTCTATGTTTCTATAAATAAATAAGTAAATCAATTACAGTATACATATATTAAATAGATTAAAAATCATGCAAAAAATCAGAAATATCATATATTTGAAAAGTGAGGTAGTGTTCACGGGTTCAATGTCCATTTAGGAATTGGATGGCAGAGGGGAAGAAGCTGCTCCTGAATTGCTGAGTGAGGCTTTTGTATCTCCTGCCTTTTGGTAAAAATGAGAAAAGGGCATGCCCTGGGTGCTGGAAGTCCTTAATAATGGATGCTGCTTTTCTGAGACACCGCTTCCTGAAGATATCCTGGGTGCTTTTAAACTAGTACCCAAGATGAAGCTGCAGGGTTGTATCCATGGAAAATAGCACCTATGGCAAGCACTGAAATTGCTCCTCTGTCCAAACATCTGACACCCATCTTTCAGCTCAAAAATACAAGTCAAGCTCGTTAATCTTTTAATTAACAAATTATGGCACTACATGAAAATTATAACTGCACCTTTCTTGCTTTCACTGATGTAAATTGGTCTATGATGTGATCAAAGTCAGTTATTTCAGTTTCTTCTCTTTCTACACTCAGCAGAGCAAGATCTCAGAGTCTGCCTTGACCCATGGAGGCTCTCAGATACGAAAGTATCAGTTTTAACTTGCTGAATGTTCTCTCACAGCTGGCGATGGAAACTTCGATGGTTAGCATTATCTGAATTGTAGTGCGAAGATTGGGGAAGATGCTCTCATCTCCATACTGAACAATAAATTCAAAAAGCTCTTCAGGTCTTGATATTTTCATGTTGACCCGCCTTGATAGCAACATTTTGCAATCCAAAATTTCTTCATATAGCTTCTATCCATCAACATCAGAGCTGTACAATTCACCCAAATTTTTGCACTTCTTCTTTAGGTCGTTACTGTCGGCGCCGTAACACAGTCCCTCGACATTGAGAAGGAAGCTAAACTTGGCATCAGTGTCATGCAAATGAGTGAACCTTTCATTCATTTCTCTGTGAAGACAGTCGAATGTTCCCTTCATGACTCTTTCCATTTCTTCCTTAGCTGTTAACCCAGTGTCTCTGGAGTTCTCATCAGCCATTCGTTTCTTTCGTCTCTGATGTCATTCAACTTCAATATTCTATTGTTGACAGAGGCTGTCTCCTTCTTCGAGTGACTCACTGACCAACGCTTCTCTTTTGTCATAAAAATGATCTCGGAGGGCTTTCAGATCCAGGACAGCATTGTGGAAGTTCATGCTAGGATCCTACAGTCTCTTTTGAATATGGTCAATGCAAATGAGTACTTTGTTCCAAAATCCTAGCAAACTCAGAAAATCGTAACTCAACATGCAGTTGTACAGCTGCCTTGCGTCACTTCTTGTTTCACTGGTCTCGTTTTCATTGTCTATCTTGTCCCAGAGAACTTGAAGTATCTCCTCAAGGTACTTGTTGACGGGCTTCACTGCTTCTGTCCTTGCACTCCACCTGGATTCGGACTCTGACTTAAAAACCACAGGTATGGCGTTTTTGAGTTTTTCCAGTTCTGTTTTGAACAAGAGAAAAACACATGGAGAGTTTTGGTGGTTCCAAAGAATGTGACCAAGTTGAGTGAGTAATCGTCACAATTCACAAACACTGCCAGGTTGTTTTTCTCGCTTATTCTTTGATGAACACCACTTCCGTGTCCAGCCATCACAACAGTGTTTTCATAGCACTGTGACTGACAATCTTGTAGCTCCATTTCATCCTTCTCTAGCTGTTTCAGGATGTCTTCAACCAAGCCCTCAGCATCCTTCTAGCTTATCTGGATAAAACCAAGGAAGGACTCTCTAACATCGACTGTTTTCCTCTCAAAATCAACTGCCACATTATACATACCTCACTACTTCTGTCATCTGCTCACAGTGGGCCTGATCAGGAGTCGAGTCGAACATGAGACCATAGTACTTAATAATTCATCTCTTTCTACCTTAGGCCACGAACTTACCGATCACCCCTGCTGGGGACACTTTCTGGAGGTCCAAGATCCGTATACTCCACGACCGCTGGACTAAGTGCATAAATGTAGGAGGGGACTATGTTGAAAAATAAATGTGCTAGGTTTTCTAAAACTGACTCCTTCTACCTTAGGCCATGAACTTATCAATCACCCCTCATATCTATAGGTGGGTATATAGCCTCAAAGATCAAAGATTAGCTTTATTTGTCACATGTACAATGAAGCACATAGCGAAATACACCATTTGGTCAAATCAAATCAGTGAGGAATGTGTTGGGCAGACCGCAAGTATCACCACATTTCCGGCAGCAACATAGCTTGATCACAACTTACTGTTCATAACCGTACATCCTTGAAATGTGGAAAGAAACCACAGGACCCAGAGGAAACCCACACGGCCACCTGGAGAACATATAAATTCCTTACAGACACTGACAGAAATTAAACTCTGATTGCTAACCATTGGTGCTGGAAAGCAATTGAGCTAACCACTATGCTAAATTGCTATTCCATAACTAAGGAAATGGTATGCACCTTCCACCATTTATATTAGGCCTCTGTGTGCTCCCAATGCTCAATATTTCTGTATCTGCTCCTTCTCCATTTTCAGCATCACACAAAGACATATAAACAACCAACATACAAGACAAATTTTACAAATACAAACAAAATACTCAATAGATAAGTAAATAATACTGAGAGCATGAGTTGTAGTGTCCTTGAAAGTGTGTCCATTGGTTTTGTTCAATGATCACTTCAGTGGTGAGGTGAGTGAAGCTATCCACTTTGGTTCAGGAGCCTGATAATTGAAAGGTGATAACTGTTCCTGAACCTGGCAGTGTGGGACCTAAGGCTCCTGCACTTCTTTCCCAGTGACAGCAGTGAGAAGAGAGCATGGCCTGACTGCTGGGGGTCCGTGATGATGGATGCTGCTGTCCTGCGGCGTCACTCTTTGTAGATGTTCTCAATGGTAAAGAGGGCATTTCCTGATCCCCTGATCTATCCCCTCCTGCCCACAGTATTTTCCTTTCAAATATTTATCCCACTACGTTTGAAAGTTGCAATTGAATCTGCTTACACTATCCCTTCAAGCAGTGCATACCAGATCATTACAACCTGCTACATTTCTCCTTGAATATATTTGCTAATTATCCTAAACCAGTGCTCTCCACTTGCCATCTACCTGCCTACATGATTGCTTCTCACTCTGCATGCCTCTAAACCCATTTAACATATTAAACAAACTCTACCAAACCACTGCATCAGTTTGAATATTGTCTGTTTTTATTGTAGAAAAATGCTTTCTGAAAATCTTAAGTACTAAACTATGCCAGGTGAGTTGACAAATTAACTGGGTCTTAGCAAAAGAATGTAGAAATCAAAATAGAACAGACTATTATGTATTGCTTTATTTGTGCATTAGCACTTAATGAAATAATGCCAATCAGATCCAGAACTTCAGTCTATCAGGTTGTTCATTCGACTGTTTAAATGTGTATTTCTACATAGGACAAAGATATAATTCCAAAGAGCTGGAATGTTACTCTGAGAATTTTAATGTGAATATTTTGTCATACATTCTATTATCTTTAAAATCAAAATGCCAGCAATGTATTTGAATCCTTTTACCTCGCTCTGGAATATAAAGCAGAAACTTAAGAAATCGGTCACAAAGGCAGATTCTGAAGCTTATCATGTCGGTGAAAGACATCAAACACCCATCTATATGAATCCTATTTACCAGTACTTTAGGTGTTGATAAACTGGCATTCAGTCCAGTATTAACATCAATCAATAAAATGTGTAAAATGTGTTAAACAGGAAAGCAGAATCTGTCATCAAGGTACTCCCCCTCCACTAACGCCCCAATCCAGGCCAAGCTGTCTTCTCACTACTACCATCAGCAAGGAGGTACAGGGTCCCACACCACCAGATTAATGACCAGGTATTAACCTACAACAAGCAGGCTCCGGAACCAGCATGAATAACTTCACTCTTCTCAACTCTCAACCTACAGACTCACTGTCAAGACCTCAGTATTATTGTTTTATTTTCACGTTTTGTCTTCTTTCACACGTTGGCTGCAAGTCAGGTTTTGTAAATGTATATAGTTTTTCATAAATTCTATTATATTTTCTTTATTTTCCTGTAAATGCCTGCAAGAAAATGGATCAGGGTAGTATAAGGTGACATACACTGTACATACCGAGGTAAAAAATTTACCTTGATAGATTTACTTTGACTTTGATAAACTGGTCAAAATTGGATTAGTCCAGTCTCACCTATGGCTCAGATTTATTGGAGTAAAGTTGGAAGTAACCCCTATATGCATTAATATTCTCCAGTCAAATATTGCCAAATCAATGATATCAAATCATATCAAAGTCAAAGACATTTGAGTCCAACATAAATTCGGCATGTCACATATGTAATTTGGTAGCACTTCAGAAAAACACTCCATATAAGTTGATGTGATAACTTGTAAGCATCAGCTAAGCGAGAGTAGATAGGGAAGTTTTGACTGAATGTTACTGTATCATGGGCAATATCTGCCCAGCCTTTGGGAAAAATAACAAAGCGCTAATGGTGCACTCCATTAGAAATGACCAAACCTGGTGGTTCAGAGAGTGCAGAGTTAATGCATGAGTTTACAATTGCTAATATATGCTGGACAAATTGTGATGCACCTCCAGTTGACCAAAAGTAACTCTCACCCTCAGCATCTTTGTTTTATTTAGAACTAACCTGATTTCCACACTAAAGGTTAAAGATTTGATTTATTTGTTATAGGTATATTGAAGTAAAATTCTGAAGGGCTTAATGGAGTGGAAAAAAACATTGAGCAAATGTTTCTCATTGTCGACTGGGAGTGTGGAGATTACAGAACTGGATCAGAAACATCGTTTCAGATTAAGTTACCATTTGTGGAGGAATTTCTTCTCTCCTCCAGAGAGATGCACATATTCAAGGGTAAAAGAGATGAATCTTTAGTCTCAGGGGAGTGAGGAGTGAGGAAGAATAGATAGGAAAGTGATGCTGAAACCAAGGGATTGTCAAAACTGAAACTGTAACTCTATTTTTATGCTTCTCTGTTCTGTTCTTGTGAAAATCTATCAACTGAAACCTAATTTGTGTTGCTTTTGTTCTCTCATCTTTTCATTCTATTTTAATGCCCTCTCTGTTTATTTTATATTGTCAAATCAATCCCCCTGAACATTTATTGCTTTCAGTGCTGACACTTTATGGCTGCAGAATATATCACCTATGAAAGTATTCATCCAGACTTCTCTGACAGTATCTCCTTAGCCTGTAAATTCTACAAACTATCTAAGGCACTGAAAAGTATAGCGATAACCATTCTGTTACCGTGCCATCCCCATTGACACTCTCAATGACAGTAGTCAAAGAGTATGAAAGAATGTCTTTTGCACTTCGTAATCAGGAAACGGGATTGTCCCCATGTAAGTGATATGTTCAAATTTAAAGCTATTGCCTTTACTAACTGCATTGCTAGTGTTTCTGCTTTACTGCATATCCAGGCAAAGAGGAATAAAAAGAGCTGGATGATTAAAGTGTAGAACAGCTGGGTGGGGAATGCAGACTAAAATGTCAGAATCAGTGACAACCGTGTGAGAGATTCGCCTCTGTCTTTGATTTTTATAGGCCAAAATACAATTTATTAACAATGTTTGGTCCCACAAGCAAAATTCATTCAGCCAGAGGCAAATAAGAATGTATGCCCAGGGAACTGCTATACAGTCTCATATTCTATAGTGCTTTTCATCTCTTGCAAGGCATTGCAAACCACGTTACAGTCAACAAAGTACTTTTGAAGGGCAGTCACTGCTTTATGACGAGGAAAGCAGCAGCTAATTTTCACCAAGCCTACTCCTCTAAGAACACAGACATACAATAACCCTATAGGTCATATACTATTCAATACGATCATGGCAGATCTAAAGTTTGGCCTCAAGTCTACTGTCTAGTCAGATGCCCAGAAGTTTTGATTCCCCTGGAGTCCGAATATCTATTTAACTCTGACTTGATACACCTGATTAATCATTTTTTTAAATTTACAAATTCATCAATCAGAATGAGGTTTAATATCACCGGCATATGTTGTGAAATTTGTTAACTTTGTGGCAGCAGTACATGCAATACACGACGAATACAAAAAAAAACTGATTACAGTGTTACGCCTGTGCCCCAACTCTGAGGGGCCGAAGGGTACATTGTAGCCCCCTCCTTTTTGAGAATCGCAAGATCGCTATTAATTCAGGTCAGGAGACCCAGGAAATGAGAGAGAGATGCAGAATCCACAGGGGGTTTGGAATGTCCTGGCCCCTCAACGATACAAAGCCATAGGAAATGGCCATTGTCTCTTGGAGACGGAATTGTGTATTGAGTACTGTGCTATTCATCGACGCCCTCAAGGAATGAGCAATGTGGGCTGGTTGGGGGGATGGCATCATCCCAACCTGATTGACATCTGAGACCCCGTGAGTAAGGATAAAAGAAGGTCTGGGGATCAACCCCTTTAGACGCACCAGGAGAAACGTATGAGACCGGTGGAGGCTTGTGTGTGTGTCCATCCTTGCCCTGATGACAAGTCCTCCACGGAACAGCCTCACTAAAGGATGAGTACGGATCAAGAGCAGATAAAGGAAAGCTGGCAAGTTTCTATTCTCAAAATCTCTCTCTCTCTCCAACAATTGAAAACCCAGCAGTCCCCAAAGGCTGAAGCCTGTATGAAGCCTGCATGAACTGAGTGACTTTTATATTTCCATCGGACAATACATTATCCCCTCGACAACGATAGAGCTATTTCTTATTGATTATTATTATACCCGCGCTTTTAGATTTAGTATTGACGACGTATATTATCTGTATGTTTGCATTGATATTATTTTTGTGTATTTTTATCAATAAATACTATGAAAAATAGTACCATCAGACTTCATCGGACCTCTCTATCTTTGCTGGTAAGTGACCCAGTTACTGGGTACGTAACAACAGTAACTATATTAAATAGTTAAATTAAGATAAGTAGTGCAAAAAACAGAAATTTTTAAAAAGTAGTGAGTTAGTGTTCATGGGTTCAATTCTATTAGAGATTGTCATTTAGCAATTTGTTCTACCCAAACAAGGGAAAGCAGTTTGATGAGTTATGCTGAAAATACTGATTGTTGTCATACTCAGTCTTGTTAACACCCAAACTGCAGTATCAATCAACATGATTCTGTTTGATGAACTGAAGCTACAGAATTCACCTCACAAAAACACAATTCCTTGCAGCTCAACAAGACTACACAAGATCGCATTTCTATTTGGCCCCCAGTTTTAACCTCAGCCCAGTTTCCAGTGATCAGTGGACTGTGTAGTCAACACCAGCCAGGCGGATGGAACGTGTACCCCTCCACTATCATTAGCAAATTCCCAAAGTCTGTTTGCTTCCTTGAAATATTTGCACCAGCAACATTAAAACAGAATGAAGTATGCATCGTCCTCGGTTTGCATTCTGAGACACTGCTACAAATCTCCAAATCAAATCCCCAACAAAATCCCCAAGAGTTTAACAAAGCACTCGAGTGCCAATTGCTTCATCACCAAGCAACTGTGAGGTAAAAGCTGGGATCTTTATTGTTGTTGTAGAAAATAAAGGAAATGTTATTAAAGAGTCTCCAACCACAGATCCCTGCCAGTCTGTAGTTGTGAATTTATTGCCCTCTAGTGACTGAATGAAAGTTTTCAACAATCTTTTTTCGAATCAGTATCAGATTTATTACCACAGAAATATTTTGCAAAATTTGATGATGGAGGGGAAGCAGTGTGTATTGTCAGGCTCTTGTACCTACTCCCTGATGACAGTAGTGAGAAGAGGGCAGGTCCTGAATGGTAGGGGTCCTTAATGATGTTTGGGGCATCGCCTTTAGAAGAAGTTCTTGATGCAGAGGAATCCAGTACCCATGATGGACCAGACTGACCATTCAACATTTCTGCTCCTGTACCCCTCCATACCAGATGGTGATGCAACCAGTTAGAAAGCTCTCCACAGTACATCAGCAGAAATTTGCTGGAGCCTTTGGTGACATACCAAACCCCCTCAAACTCCTAACGAAATATGGCCACAGCTGTCCTTATTTGTACTTACATGAAAATGTTGCACCCAGTTTAGATCGTCAGAGATGTTGATGTCCAGGAACATGACAATGCTCAGCCTTTCCACAGTAAATGATACACACTGTGGCGTCAATGTACACCAGTGTTTGTAAATGATACACACTGTTCCATCACTGTGCAATAGTATTTGTAAATGATATACACTGTACCATTGCTGTGTCCAGTGTTTGTAAATAATACAGTGTACTATCACTGTGCACCAGTGTTTGTAAAATTATTTTAATAAATCTGGCTACCTACAGTGATTTTGTGTTAAGCCATCCAGTTTGAAGAAATGGCCCTTCTGTTCCCGTCTCAAGTTAGGTTTATGACTGAAGTTAAGTACCGAGCAGAATTACAGAAATTAATGATGTTAATAATATTTATTCACTAAAGAGAAGGATATTGAATTGTGTAAGGTAAGGAAAACAAGTCGGGTGTTTATGGAAACTATGACGATTAAAGAGGAGGAAGTACTGGCGCTTTTAAGGAATATAAAAGTGGATAAATCTCTAGGTCCTGACAGGATATTCCCTAGGAACTTGAGGGAGGTTACTGTAGAAATAGCAGGGGCTCTGACAGAACTATTTCAAATGTCATTAGAAATGGGGATGGTGCCGGAGGACTGACGTACTGCTCATGTGGTTCCATTGTTTAAAACGGGTTCTAAGAGTAAACCTAGCAATTATAGGCCTGTCAATTTGACATCAGTGGTGGATAAATTAATGGAAAGTATTCTTAGAGATGGTATGTATAATTATCTGGATAGACAGGGTCTGATTAGGAGCAGTCAACATGGATTTGTGCGTGGAAGGTCATGTTTGACAAATCTTATTGAATTTTTTGAAGAGGTTACAAGGAAAGTTGACAAGGGTAAACCAGTGGATGTTGTCTATATGGACTTTAGTAAGGCCTTTGACAAGGTTCCGCATGGAAGGTTAGTTAGGAAGGTTCAATCTTTAGGTATTAATATTGAAGTAGTAAAATGGATTCAACAGTGGCTGGATGGGAGATGCCAGAGAGTAGTGGTGGATAACTGTTTGTCAGGTTGGAGGCCGGTGACTAGTGGTGTGCCTCAGCGATCTGTACTGGGTCCAATGTTGTTTGTCATATACATTAATGATCTGGATGATGGAGTGGTAAATTGGATTAGTAAGTACGCAGATGATACTAAGGTAGGTGGCGTTGTGGATAATGAAGTAGGTTTTCAAAGTTTGCAGAGAGATTTAGTCCAGTTAGAAGAGTGGGCTGAACGATGACAGATGGAGTTTAATGCTGATAAGTGTGAGGTGCTACGTTTTGGTAGGAATAATCCAAATAGGACATACATGGTAAATGGTAGGGCATTGAATAATGCAGTAGAACAGAGTGATCTAGGAATAATGGTGCATAGTTCCCTGAAGGTGGAATCTCATGTGGACAGGGTGGTGAAGAATGCTTTTGGTATGTTGGCCTTTATAAATTAGAGCATTGAGTATAGGAGTTGGGATGTAATGTTAAAATTGTACAAGGCATTGGTGAGGCCAAATTTGGAGTATTGTGTGCAGTTCTGGTCACCAAATTATAGGAAAGATGTCAACAAAATAGAGTACAGAGAAGATTTACTAGAATGTTACCTGGGTTTCAGCACCTAAGTTACAGGGAAAGATTGAACAAGTTAGGTCTTTATTCTTTGGAGTGTAGAAGGTTGAGGGGGGACGATAGAGGTATTTAAAATTATGAGGGGGATAGATAGAGTTGACGTGGATAGGTTTTTTCCATTGAGAGTAGGGGAGATTCAAACAAGAGGACATGAGTTGAGAGTTAGGGGGCAAAAGTTTAAGGGTAACACGAGGGGGAATTTCTTTACTCAGAGAGTGATAGCTGTGTGGAACGAGCTTCCAGTAGAAGTGGTAGAGGCAGTTTCAGTATTGTCATTTAAAGTAAAGTTGGATAGGTATATGGACAGGAAAGGAATAGAGGGTTATGGGCTGAGTGCAGGTCAGTGGGTCTAGGTGAGAGTAAGCGTTCGGCACGGACTAGAAGGGCCGAGATGGCCTGTTTCCGTGTTGTAATTGTTATATGGTTATAGATGTAAAGAAGCCTCTGCTGCACCAACCAGTTGATTTAGGTTAAGGGCAAGCTGTGGATAGCATGATAGCATAGTGGTTAGCTCATTGTTTTACAGCGATCACCAATCAGGGTTCGATTCCTGCCACTGCCTGTAAGTTCTCATCATGATTGTGTAGATTTCCTCATGTGTTCTATGATTAGGGTTAGTTGAGTTGTGGGCATGCTATGTTGGAGTCATGCTCCTCCTTCTCCTTGTCTTGTCCACAACTACACAGGCATGTGTGCCAGGTGACCATAAGTGAGAGGTGGAGAGGAAGGCAGAGAGAATCAGTGACAGGAAAGCAAGCATGAAGCAGGAGAACAGACTTGCAGGCAGCCCCGGATCGCCAAGCACTCTATGTGCACCAACGCAGAGAGAGGAGCAATAACAAACAAGCCCCGTCATGCTCTTGCACTTGCATTCAGATACATGGCTGAAAAAAAATCAGGCATTCATAAGCCACCACCACCATGCCACAGTCCTGCACTTGGGTTGCATCAGATAAGCACTGGCAGGATTTTCCCTCTGCCACCTTTGAGACACATCCTACGACCAGCTACTCCTGAAGTGGGACAGCAAAGATGGCGAGAGACACTGGCCAACGAAGCTTTGCAATCGCTGGGAGACTGTTAGTTCAACAGGACACTGGCATGAGCAGAGCAGAGGGCAATGCACGCGACTCTTTAAGCCACTGATCCCAATGGCTTACAGGAATCGAAGGGGAGATGTCTTGGATACCCTGCTTGGGATCAAAGGGATTTAGATGTTCCCAATGAGAAGAGTGGTGCTAAGGGTGAAGAGATCAGATCTGCACTCCATGTCAGACAGTGACCATTGTCACGTACCCCATGACGGGGTTACCAAACCAGCAGAAATGGAATAATATTCTCCATGTTGCTATGTGTCTCCCCTCCGATCATCCAGGCATGCATGGAGCATGTGGGGATCTTCCGAAATCCAGGCATTCTTTCTTTCTTTCTTTTTTCTTCTCTCTTTTTTTTCATAGGGATTATGTTAGGGGGAGGGGTTAAGGGGAGGGGGGAAGGGTTGATAATTTTCTTTTTCCTTTCTGTAACCTATTTGAAAATTCAATAAAAAAATTTTTTAAAAAAGAAATGGAATAATATGTTGGAGTCTGGTGGTACTGTAACTAAAAGTGTTTATTAGTAAACTAAGTAATACAGTACAATTAACTGCAAAATATACATATAAAACAGGTTAGCAATGGTATATACAGAAGTGTGGAAATAGGAATCAAAACCAAGCTCTATCGACGTCTAGGGGTAAATGAATAGTCTTAGGATGGTGCAGAGTTCAGTTCAGTTCAGTTTAGTTTAAGTCGAGGTAGTTGCTGTGGTACTGTTGGAGAGAGAGAGAGAGAGAGAGAGAGCGAGAGAGAGAGAGCGAGAGAGAGAGAGAGAGAGAGCGAGAGAGAGAGAGCGAGAGAGAGAGAGAGAGAGAGAGAGAGAGAGAGAGAGAGTGAGAGAGAGAGAGAGAGAGAGCGAGAGAGAGAGCGAGAGAGAGAGAGAGAGAGAGAGAGAGAGCGAGAGAGAGAGAGAGAGAGAGAGAGAGAGAGAGAGAGAGAGAGAGAGAGAGAGCGCGAGTGAGAGGTGAACAGTTGCAGCAGGCAAACCTTCCGTTGTCTTCTTGTCTTGTGCTGTTGTGGTCACTGACTATGACCCCTCCATTCCCAGCCAGACCGTTCTTCAGTGGTGATCCCATCACCCAGGCGAGGGTGGACGCAAGCCCCCACCGGTCTGCCTTCACACACTGTGAGCCTCTGATCAATACCCCTGAATCGATCCTCCAAACCTCCACCTTCCTGTGGGTGCACAATGCTCTTTCAGTGTCCCGTGGTGTGTCTGCCTGTGTCTGAGCAGACCTGCTTTTATCTCCCCTGACGGGGTACCAGCCATCCATCAGATGTCCATGTCCATGTCCATCACCTGGCCCCGCCTTGCTGTCTCAGCAGACACATGGCACCGCTTTTCACTGTCAGCAGGAATTCACACAAGCAGGCAAAAGTGTCCTTGGAGCAAAAGTAAACAATCATCGAAGAAGCCATAATACTAAATCATTCTCTCTCTCTCTCTCTCATTATCAGCATCTGCAGCAGGAGGCCTCCCCCCTCGTCCTCTCTCTCTCTCGTTAGCAGCATAGTTCACAGGGGAGTCAACTCTGGACCCCATCTCCACCTGGTTTGCTCATCACACATCACACCATCAACCAGTGCCTGGGGTTGTAAGTCACCTGGTGACACCCAAACCAGAAACCACTCTTCTCCTGGTTTTTGAATGCAGTAGTCATTCTTGTAAGGCATTATGATGACAGACAACCGAGCAAACCCTATACTTCCAGAGCTGGGAGTACTCAGGAAATCTGCAGAACACCCAGACCCTGGTCTAGACAGGCAGTATGAAGATGCAACCTCAAACCCCACGGGCAGGGTTGAATCCGACAAGGGGACCGAACGAACTATGCCTCCTTTGCGCTGTAAGGTAAAAACAATCATCTCAACCTTCAACACAAACACCATCTGCCTCTTGCCTCCTTGCACAGAGTTGGCATCACAGGCAAGCAGCTATGAGATCTCCATCCTGGGGATCCAAGAACACCGTCATGTACACCCAGATGAAGAGATAAGCTCGACAGAGGCAGAGGAGATGCACCTCATCACCTCGTTTGCATGGAGAGAGCGGACGACGATGTCAACACAAGGCAGAGCAGGACTGATGTTGAACCGCAAGGCAAAGGAGGCACTGAGGGGCGTAGTCTCGGTCAGTGACAGAATCCTTACTGCGGAATTCAACAGAAACCCGGTGACCTCTGTCATCATCTGTTACTCCCCGCACAACTGCAGCGAGGAGAAGGAGGTGGAGACCTTCTACAGTAAACTTCGAAGCTGTCACTTCAATACACTTCATAATTTTGTAAAAGACCATAAGACAAAGGAGCAGAAGTCAGCCAGTCAACCCATCAAGTCTGATCCACCATTTTATCATGAGCTGATCCATTCTCCCATTTAGTCCCACTCCCCCGCCTTCTCACCATAACCTTTGATGCTCTGGCTACTCAGATACCTATCAATCTCTGCCTTAAATGCACCCAATGACTTGACCTCCACTGCCGCCTGTGGTAACAAATTCCACAGATTCACCACCCTCTGGCTAAAAAAATTTCTATGCATGTCTGTTCTGAATGGGCACCCTTCAATCCTTAAGTCATGTCCTCTCGTACTAGACTCCCCCACCATGGGAAACAACTTTCCCACATCCACTCTGTCTACGCCTTTCAACATTTGAGATGTTTCTATGGGGTCCCCCCTCATTCTTCTAAACTCCAAGGAGTACAGTCCAAGAGCGGACAAACGTTCCTTATATGTTAACCCTCTCTTTCCCGGAATAATTCAAGTGAATCTTCTCTTAACCCTCTCCAACGTCAGCACATCCTTTCTTAAATAAGGAACCCAAAACTGCACACAGTATTCCAAATGAGGTTTTACCAGTGCGTTATGGAGCCTCAACATCACATCCCTGCTCCTATACTCTATTCCTCTAGAAATGAATGCCAACATTGCATTCGCCTTCTTCACCACTGACTCAACCTGGAGGTTAACCTTAAGGATATCCTGCATGAGGACTCCCAAGTCCTGTTGCATCTCAGAACTTTGAATTCTCTCCCCATTTAAATAATAGTCTGCCCGTTTATTTCTTCTACCAAAGTGCATTACCATACACTTTCCAATGTATTTCATTTGCCACTTCTTTGCTCATTCCCCCAATCAATCCAAGTCTCTCTGCAGACTCTCTGTTTCCTCAGCACTACCGGCCCCTCCACCTATCTTTGTATCATCAGCAAACTTAGCCACATTCCATAATCCAAATCGTTGCTATACAACGTAAAAAGAAGCGGCCCCAACACGGACTCCTGTGGAACACCACTGTTAACCGGCAGCCAACCAGAATGGGATCCCTTTATTCCCATTCTCTGTTTCCTGCCAATCAGCCAATGTTCTATCCATGTATGTAACTTTCCCATAATTCCATGGGCTCTTATCTTGTTTAGCAGCCTCATGTGCAGCACCTTGTCAAAGGCCTTCTGAAAATCCAAATACACAACATCCACTGCATCTCCATTGTCTAGCCTACTTGTAATTTCCTCAAAAAATTGCACTAGGTTTGTCAGGCAGGATTTTCCTTTAAGGAAACCATGCTGAGTTCTGCCTATCTTGTCATATGCCTCCAGGTACCTTCGTAACCTCATCCTTGACAATCAACTCCAACAACTTCCCAACCACCGATGTCAAGCTAACAGGTCTATAATTTCCTTTTTGTTTTCCTTGCCCCCTTCTTAAATAGCGGATTGACATTTGCAATCTTCCAGTCCTCCGGAACCAGGCCAGAATCTATTGACTTTTGAAAGATCATTGCTAATGCCTCCGCAATCTCCACTGCTACTTCCTTCAGAACACAAGGGTGCATTCCATCTGGTCCAGGAGATTTATCTACCCTTAGACTATTCAGCTTCCTGAGTACTTTCTCTGTCGTAATTGTGACTGCGCACACTTCTCTTCCCTGACACCCTTAAGTGTCCAGTGTACTGCTGATGTCTTCCTCAATGAAGACTAATGCAAAATATTCATTCAGTTCCCCCGCCATCTCCTTATCTCCCATTACAATTCAATTTCTCCAGTGTCATTTTCTATTGGTCCTATATCTACTCTCACCTGTCTTTTACTCTTTATATACTTGAAAAAAGCTTTTAGTATCCTCTTTGATATTATTTGTTAGCTTCTTTTCATAGTTCATCTTTTCCATCTTAATGACCTTCTTACTTTCCTTTTCTAAGCTTTTAAATACTTCCCAATCTTCTGTCTTCCCACTAATTTTTGCTTCCTTGAATGTCCTCTCCTTTGCTTTTACTTTGGCTTTGACTTCTCTTATCAGCCACAGTTGCATCCTTTTTCCATTCGAAAATTTCTTCTTCTTTGGAATATATCTGACTTGTAATCTTCCTCACTTCTCACATAAACTCCAGCCACTGCTGCTCTGCTGTCCTTCCCGCTAGTGTCCCTCTCCAGTCAACCTTGGCCAGGTCCTCTCTCATGCCACTGTAATTTCCTTTACTCCACTGAAATACCGACACATCGGATTTCGGCTTCTCTTTCTCAAATTTCACAGTGAACTCAATCATGTTATGATCACTGCCTCCTAAGGGTTCCTTCACCTCAATCTCTCTAGTCACCTCTGGTTCATTACACAATACGCAATCCAGTACAGCCGATCCCCTAGTGGGCTCAACAACAAGCTGTTCTAAAAAGCCATCTCGTAGACTTTCTACAAATTCTCTCTCTTGAGATCCAGTGCCGACCTTATTTTCCCAATCCACTCGCATGTTAAAATCCCCCACATTATCATCCACTGCCCTTCTGGCAAGCCTTTTCTATTTCCTGTTGTAATTTGTAGTCCACATCATAACTCTGTAAGATTTCCCTAATGCAAGAACAAGTAAAAATTCCATGTTCAGGTGGTCTGATTTCAAATTCCTTGATGTATTGGGAACGATTTCTTTCTGTATTTTCTATCAGCATTCAGTATCTCTGTGATGTGAGCAGGGAAGTCGATTGTTTTTAATCACTGTTCAAGAATCTCATCAGATTCCCCCCCCCCCCCCCCCCGCCCCATGCTAATATTGTAACTTCCACTGTGTTGCGATGGCAGAAATTCCTGGCTCAGAGTAGAATTTACATGACACTGTCAAGAACTTAAATCATCTTTTTGAGGCATGTTCTCAGATTGATGCAATATAAAACCATGGGACTGAAATAGGCCCTTCGGCCCACACAGTCATGCCTGCACATTACCTTTATTAGTTACATCCATAACGAAACAACAGTGAAATGCATCATCGACCAACGCAAGTCCAAGATGGGCTTGGGGCAACCTGCAGATATCACTAAACCTCTGCCACCATATAGCACACTCACGCTCACTCATCCATATTAATTTATCTTCAACATTCAAAGTTCTAAGTACTAAGTACAGGTCGACCTTCACTAATCTGACTACCTGATAATTCGGCACTGATTTCAAATATTCCGCGCAACTGTAATTTCAAATTTCCCGGGTCACCATACCAATCTGCTGTGCATTGTTTTGGCTGCGCTAGATCTGTTCACATGTTGGCGTGCTCTTGTAAGCACAGACAGGTGATTCCTGCTTGTTTTCCTGCATTTATTAATATAATTTGCATGAGGCGTCCGGCACCTGCCCGTCTCACCCACCAGCGGCGGGGGAGCTGGTGTGGGCTGGGTCAGTCTGCCTTCTCGTCCGCCGGCCAGCAGTCACACACTGCCCTCTGGAGTTGCCCAGCCAGTGCTCTGATCTCTTCTGCCTACGACCTCAGATCAGAAGTGGTGACCCGCTGAGTTTAAGCATATTACTAAGAGGAGGAAAAGAAACTAATGAGGATTCCCTCAGTAACTGTGAGTGAAGAGGGAAGAGACCAGCGCCAAATCTCTGGTCATGTGAAATGTGGCGTATAGAAGACCTCCTTTCTCCGACTTCTGCTTCTGCTCACCCAGATGTGCTACCACCAACATCAACAGTTTTTGAAGAAACCGTTGTGCAAGTTTCAGCACCAGTTCCTGATGCTTCACTCATTTTTCAAGATGAAGATGTTGATGATCCTGACAACCCCACACTTGCAGACATGTAACTTTGCCTGAAGGTATATTAAACGTCTCACTTTAGAAGCGGAAGTGCTCAACTGGTCTGTATAAGTTAATTCCTGTACATTTACCCGTACCCTTTATTTTATCTGTGCCTGTACAGTATATTACTTTATTAAAATTTCACTTGCTACTCTTTTAATATTTTTGTTTCATTATTATCTAACTTGTACTGATTTACATGATATTTTAAAGGTATGATGAGGTGGTTAGCTACTGCTTAATGTGATCCTTCTGTTATTCGGCATTTTCACTAATCCGACACTCCTCAGGTCCCAATGGTGCCGGATTATAGAAGGTCGACCTGTACTATCAAAGTATGTGTACATTACACAACCTTCAGGTTTGTCTTCTTACAGGCAGTCACAAAACAAGAAACCCAAAAGAACCATTAAACACTCGATGCACAGAGAGAGAGAGAGCAAAACAAACCGTGCAATGGACACGAAGCCCAGAGCAGCCAAACCAGGCCCACAGCCTCAGGCTCCATTCATCAGATTGCAAAGTAAACTTCACAGAGCAGCGAGCAGAACTGGCCAGACCCTCGCATCCAGTCCCAACACCCTGCCTTTTCAATCCATCCCACATCCTTGGAACACCTGGAAGAAACCCACACAATCATGTGGCAAATGTACAAACTCTTTACAGACAACAGCAGAAATTGAATTCGAATCCCACAGCTAATCTTGTAATATTATTACCCTAACCACTAAACTACCATGCAGTCTCTTACCTATGAACTTATGTTTTCTGTAGGCCTATTAAGGTAGAGCAATTTCTACGAAGAGATGACACAGTCATCCAATGACACCTCCTTCCAATTTGCTTTAAACTACAGAGACCCAATCAGAAAGCAGAAGAGAAATAAGAAAGAGGAGCTGAGATAACAGAGAAAAGATGAAGGAGAAATCAGTCCTGGTCGTCTCATACTCAGACTAGAGATTAAAAAACATTCCAGTGATGATAACAATTAACCTATAAAATAGCCAGGTTCAACTGGACCAACACTTGCTACTGAAAAATACAGCAACAACTATTCCTTAATTCCTGGAAAATTCACTGAGCAATTACATATATAGAGATGATCATATAAAAATACAAGCAAGCATAGGAAAGTAAATATAAGAAATATCACAGTTCTACAGACCAGCATTAGGCTCCTTAGAACATTTCATCCAGACCCAGGAAATGAATGCATGACATTGGCCATGAGACTATCTGGTCCCATTGGCTTTTCAGTAAGTCACCAATGGACCACTTAGGACCATGTGTATATGAGATGTCACTCCTCCTTTCCATCTCCTTCACCAAGATCTCCACACATTTTCCTTCTGTCTCATAATTAGCCGATACTCTCACTTTCCTGGTTAGCAACTGTGGAGGATCAGAGGGATTTTGGGGTGTGAGTTCATAGGACACTCAAAGCTGCTATGCAGGTTGAGTCTGTGGTTAAGAAGGCTTACATTGGCCTTCATCAATCATGGAATTGAATTTAGGAGCCAAGAGGTAATGTTGCAGCTATATAGGACCCTGGTCGGACCCCACTTGCAGTACTGTGCTCAGTTCTGGTCGCCTCACTACAGGAAGGATATGGAAACCATAGCAAGGGTGCAGAGAAGATTTACAAGGATGTTGCCTGGATTGGGGAGCATGCCTTATGAAAACAGATTGAGTGAACTCGGCCTTTTCTCCTTGGAGCGACGGAGGATGAGAGGTGACCTGATAGAGGTGTATAAGGTGATGAGAGGATTTGATCATGTGGATAGTCAGAGGCTTTTTCCCAGGGCTGAAATGGTTGCCACTAGAAGACACAGGTTTAAGGTGCTTGGAAGTAGGTACAGAGGGGATGTCAGGGGTAAGTTTTTTACGCAGAGAGTGGCGAGTGCGTGGAATGGGCTGCTGACAACAGCGGTGGAGGCGGATATGATAGGGTCTTTTAAGAGACTTTTAGATAGGTACATGGAGCTTAGAAGAATAGAGGGCTATGGGTAACCCTTGTAATTTCTAAGGTAGGGACATGTTCAGCACAACTTGTACTGTAGGTTTTCAATGTTTCTATGTTAAAATCTGAACAGTAAATGGAAACTTCTGGAAAAAGCCAATAGATAAGGTGGCAGGGCAATGACTTTCCACCTGAGGCTCTTTCACTGAAATTTATTTTGCACATTGGTTGCTTGCCAGTCTTTGCTTGTGAGTAGTTCTTCATTGACTCAATTGTATGTCTTTGTTCTACAGGTTCTATATATGGTCCAGGTGCAGGTCAGTGGGACTAGGCAGAAAAATGGTTCAGCACAGCCAAGAAGGGCCAAAAGGCCTGTTTCTGTGCTGTAATGTTCTATGGCTCTATGGTTCTACGAATGCCTGGAAGAAAATAATTCTTAGGGTAGTATATGATGGCATATTCGTTCTTTGATAATAAATTTATTTTGAACTTTGAACATATTTTTACAGTGATACTGCATACCTTTGACAGTTGAACGGCTGGTGTTATCCAGAGCACAATATTTCTCTGCTACTGATGCCATTGAACTATATTATTCACATGAACTGTTGGCCTGTTGGCTTGATTCAGGCGTTGTATGCAGTTCCTAATCCAGCCATACAGACTCAAAAACTTATTCTTCTGTACTTCCACAAATTCTCAATATCAACAGAGACTCCCCATACAGCACATTGGAACTGTTCCAGAGCATTGCAGGAAGTTCACTGCTCTCTGACACATGGGCATCAGGAAGCTGCTGGCTCCAAGGAATTGAAATGAATTGAATTGAATTGACTTGATTTCTTACATCGTTCATGTACATGAGGAGTAAAAACCTTCATGTTACATCTCCACCTAAATGTGCAATGTGCAATCATAGTAATTTATAATAAAATAGAACAGTCAATGTAATTTCGAGTACACTCAAATCAGTGTGAGTTCATTAGTCTGATGGCCTGGTGGAAGAAGCTGTCCCAGAGCCTTTTGGTCCTGGCTTTTATGCTTCCCAGATGGTAGCAGCTGGAATATATTGTGGTTGGGATGGCTTGGGTCCCCAATGATTCTACGGTCCCTTTTTCCACACCTGTCCCTGTAAATGTCCTAAATCATGGGAAGTTCACAACTACAGATGCTCTGGGCTGTCCACACCACTCTCTGCAGAATCCTACAGTTAAGGGAGGTACAGTTCCAATACCAGGCAGTGATGCAGCCAGTCAGGATGTGCCCCTGTAGAAAGTTCTTAGAATTTGGGGACCCATTCCAAACTTCTTCAACCTTCTGAGATGAAAGAGGCGCTGCTATGCCTTTTCACCACATAGCTGGTGTGTACAGATCACGTGAGGTCCTTCGTGATGTGGATGCCAAGGAACTTGAAGCTGATTACTCTCTCAACCCCAGATCCATTGATGTCAATAAGGGTTAGCCCATCTCCATTCCTCCTATAATCCACAACCAGTTCCTTTGTTTTTGCGACATTGTGGGAGAGGTTGTTTTCTTGACAGCACTGTGTCAGAGGGATGACTTCTTCCCTGTAGGCCACCTCGTTATTGTTTGAGATTAGGCTAATCAATGTAGTGTTGTCAGAAAATTTAATTAGCAGATTGGAGCTGTGGGTGGCAACACAGTCATGGGTATATAGGGAGTAAAGGAGGGGACTCAGTACGCAACCCTGTGGGGCTCCTGTATTATTAGTGAAGCATCCACTGATCTTCAAGCTAACACAGCCACTCCTCAAACAGAGGTCAATGGCAAAGACTCAGACAATATGTCCCAGCCCAATTTATTCATTAATGTGTCCCTGGTTTACAAAGCATTTAAATGCTGTCTGAATACAGTAGATTACAACAGTGGTTGAAAAAGCAACACACACAAAATGCTGGTGGAACACAGCAGGCCAGGCAGCATCTATAGGAAGAAGCACTGTCGACGTTTCGGGCCGAGACCCTTTGTCAGGACTAACTGAAAGGAAAAATAGTAAGAGATTTGAAAGTAGGAGGGGAGGGGGAAATGCAAAATGATAGGAGAAGACCCGAGGGGGTGAGGTGAAGCTGAGAGCTGGAAAGGTGATTGGCAAAAGGAATACAGAGCTGGAGAAGGGAAAGGATCATGGGACGGGAGGCCTTGGGAGAAAGAAAGGGGGAGGGGAGCACCAGAGGAAGATGGAAAACAGACAGAGTGATGGGCAGAGAGAGAGAAAAAAAAGGAGGGGGGAAATAAACTAAATATATCAGGGATGGGTTAAGAAGGGGAGGAGGAGCATTAACGGAAGTTAGAGAAGTCAATGTTCATGCCATCAGGTTGGAGGCTGCCCAGCCGGTATATAAGGAGTTGTTCCTCCAACTTGAGTGTGGCTTCATCTTGACAGTAGAGGAGGCCATGGATAGACATATCAGAATGGGAATGGGATGTGGAATTAAAATGCATGGCCACTGGGAGATCCTGCTTTCTCTGGCGGACAGAGCATAGGTGTTCAGCGAAATGGTCTCCCAGTCTGCGTCGGGTCTCACCAATATATAAAAGGCCACACCGGGAGCACCGGACACAGTACACCACACCAGCCGACTCACAGGTAAAGTGTCGCCTCACCTGGAAGGACTGTCTGGGGCCCTGAATGGTGATGAGGGAGGAAATGTAAGGGCAGGTGTAGCACTTGTTCCGCTTACAAGGATAAGTGCCCGGAGGGAGATCAATGGGACGGGATTGGGGGGGCAGGACGAATGGACAAGGGAGTCGCGTAGGGAGCGATCCCTGCGGAAAGCAGAAAGAAGGGGTGAGGGAAAGATGTGCTTGGTAGTGGGATCCCGTTGGAGGTGGCAGAAGTTACGGAGAATTATACATTGGATCCGGAGGCTGGTGGGGTGGTAGGTGAGGACAAGGGGAACCCTATCCTGAGTGGGGTGGCCGGCGGATGAGGTGAGGGCAGATGTGCGGGAAATGGGAGAGATGCATTTGAGAGCAGAGTTGATGGTGGAAGAAGGGAAGCCCCTTTGTTTAAAAAAAGAAGACATCTCCTTCGTCCTGGAATGAAAAGCCTCATCCTGAGAGCAGATGTGGCGGAGATGGAGGAATTGTGAGAAGGGGATAGCATTTTTGCAAGAGACAGGGTGGGAAGAGGAATAGTCCAGGTAGCTGTGAGAGTCTGTAGGCTTATAGTAGATATCAGTAGATAAGCCGTCTCCAGAGATGGAGACAGAAAGATCAAGAAAGGGGAGGGAGGTGTCGGAAATGGACCAGGCAAATTTGAGGGCAGGGTGAAAGTTGGAGGCAAAGTTAATGAAGTCAACAAGCTCAGCATGCGTGCACGAGGCAGCGCCAATGCAGTCGTCGATGTAGCAAAGGAAAAGAGGGGGACAGATACCCGTATAGACTTGGAACATGGACTGTTCCACAAAGCCAACAAAAAGGCAGGCATAACTGGGACCCATGCAGGTGCCCATGGCTACACCCTTGGTTTGGAGGAAGTGGGAGGAGCCAAAGGAGAAATTATTGAGAGTAAGGACTAATTCCACTAGACAGAGGAGAGTGGTGGTAGAGGGGAACTGATTAGGTCTGGAATCCAAAAAGAAGCGGAGAGCTTTGAGACCTTCCTGGTGGGGGATGGAGGTATATAGGAACTGGATGTCCATGGTGAAAATAAGGCGGTGGGGGCCAGAGAACTTAAAATCATTGAAAAAATTCAAAGCGTGAGAAGTGTCATGAACATAGGTGGGAAGGGATTGAACAAGGGGGGATAAGACAGTGTCAAGGTATGCAGAAATGGGTTCGGTAGGGCAGGAGCAAGCTGAGACAATGAGGTTGAAAAAGACTTTGTTGCTTGCATGAGGACGTGAAAGGCACAATGTCAATGCAAATGTTGCTTCGCCACAGCAGTACAGTGCAATTCAGTAAAAATTACTATAAGTTACAATAAGAAATAAATACAGTAATGCCAAAAAGGAGCAAAAACTAAGGTAGTGTTCATAGGTTCAATGTCCATGCAGAAATCTGGTGGTGGAGAGGAGGAAGTTGTTCCTCAATCATTAAGTGTCTGTCTTCAGGCTCCTGTACCTCCTCCCTAGTGGTAGTAATGAAAAAAGGCATATCCTGAATGATGAAGGTTCTTAATGATGGATGCCACCTTTTTGAGGCATCATCATTTGAAGATGTCCTTGATAGTGGTGTGCCCATGATGGACTTGCTTGAGTTTACAACCCTTTGCAGCTTTTTCCAATCCTATGCAGGAGCTCCTCCATATCAAACGGTGTTTCAACACCAGCTGAGATCAACACTTAGATCAGTGGTTCCCAACGTAGGGCGTACGCCCCACGGGGGGGGTAATTTGATTTTTAAGGGGGGCAATTCGAGAATGAGTTATTAACAGTGTATTTTTTCTAGTAAGTCTGTGTGAGTATGAGTGTGTGTGCGAGTTAATACATATGTGTATATACAGTATGCATACATAAAAATACTTGTGTGTATGTACATGTGTAATTGCGTATGTACTGTATATATAGTGTATCACCATCATTACAACCATCAAATGGCTTTCATAATTAAATTAATGAATTGACTGATGTAGGAAGGAACGAATGAACAAGTCCAAATGCGTAAGGAACTCGTACGAGGTCGCGCCAATGCTGCTTTTTGCAGTAGCTTTCGGTTCTTGGTGGTGTGAAGGTGTGTACATTGCATCATCTCTTTTAAACGGTGTATCTGTCTTTGTATGCTGTAGAAACGAATCGGCATTGTTTTATTTATTATTATTATTTTAATATCACTTAATGTTCTTTTTTTTACAATTTCTTAGTAATTTCTTCCTCAGAACGTTAACAGTCCTTTGGTTCTTTTATTTTTCTCTTTCATGAATGCCATGTTCTTTGGAAGCTTATTTAAACCAAGTTAATGGTCTTTTAGGCTTCCTCCAGGTGAATAGGAGATCACTTTTTGAACAATAAGAATTATATATCACCACAGGGGGCATCAGGATGTTAGAGGTGATTAGGTGGGGCATGGCCAAAAAAAGGTTGGGAACCACTGACTTAGATCCAACCACCAGGAAGGTGGTTCTGAAACACTTCATGGAGAGTGAAGGGCCTGACAGGATCTAGACCTGGTGACAAGGGTGCAGTGGTGAAATATTGCCAAGTCAGGTTGTGTGTGACTTGGAGAGCAATATGCGCATGATAGATTTCTCCTACACTTGGCTTTCTAGGCAGAAGAAGTTACAGGTTTCAGAAATCCTGTTAGAGTTTCCTGGTCATATATTCAATCGATGCCACATACACTTACAACCACAGTGGAAGAAGAAATAGCTTTTGAGTGGATTGGGTGCAGGTCAGGCAGGTGATAAGCAGTATTAATTTCTTATTCAAGTGTTATGAGAGAAAAATATACCAGTAACACATATCACTATTTATTGGGTAATTCAAATACTGGAAGGAGCCAAATGAATGAGAAGGTTACTTGTAATGTTACTCTGTTTGATAGTGTGATAATTTGATAGAAGTACGTATATAAAATATAAGGGGTATGGATAGGGTAAAAGCAGGCAGGCTTTTCCCACTGAGACTGGAGCTAGAGGTCATGGGTTAAGATATATATATATATATATATATATATATATATATCTCATAAGACATAGGAGCAGAATTAAGCTATTCAGCCCCTCAATTCTGCTCTAACATTACATCATGGCTGATTTATCATCCTCATTCTCCTGCCTTCTCCCCATAACATTTGATGCCTTACCAAGCAAAAACCTGTTAACCTCTGCTTTAAACAAATTCAATGATTGGCCTCCACAATCATTTGGGGCAATGAATTACACAGATTCAGAACCTTCTTTCCAAAGAAATTCCTCCTCATCTCCATTCTAAATTGGCCTCCTTCTGTTCGGAGTCTGTGCGTCTGGTCCTAGACTACTCCACTATAGGAATCATCCTCCCCGCATCCACTCTATCTAGGCCTTTCCATATTCAACAGTTTTCAAGGAGGTTCACCATTCATTCTTCTAAACTCAAGAAAGTATAGGCCCAGAAGCATCAAATGCTCCTCAATGTTAACCAATGCATTCCCAAAGTCATAGTGTAGAAGATGATGAGAGGCATTGATTGTGTGGATAGTCAGAGCCTTTTTCCCAGGGCTGAAATGGTTGCCACAAGAGGACACAGGTTTAAGGTGCTGGGGAGCAGGTACAGAGGAGATGTCAGGGGTAAGTTTTTCACTCAGAGAGTGGTGAGTATGTGGAATGGGCTGCCGGCAACAGTGGTGGAGGCAGATACGATAGGGGCTTTTAAGAGACTTTTAGATAGGTACATGGAGCCCAGTAAAATAGAGGGCTATAGGTAAGCCTAGGAATTTCTAAGATAGGGACAATTTCGGCACAACTTTGTGGGCCGAAGAGCTCTATTGTGCTGTAGGTTTTCTATATTTTTTTCTTTTTTTTTTGTAATTTTTTTTATTGAAGTTCATCATCAAACAAACATTTCCATTAGATGTATTTCAGACATTGTACATATATATGTATATCATGTATATCATATTTATAGTAGTTTTCCATATTTTAAGAGTCAATTTCACCCATGGGTTATCAATAGTATTTATGTACCTTTGCAGGTTGTTATCAGCCAAAATTGCTTGTATGGGGATGGGAAGTACCCACTCCTCAATGTTTTTCCATTGAGCGTCATATGATGGGTTGCACCAACATATCACAGCTCTCAACTGTGCTGCAAATTAATAATCTCTAAGAGAAGGTAGGCCCCAACCCCACTTTTCCTTTGCTAATTGCAAAGTTTTGAGACGAACTCTAGGCCTTTTGCTCTGCCAAATATACCTTGATAGCATCTTGTTCCATTCATTGAATTGATTTTGATTAATCTCTATTGGTAGGGTCTGAAAGAGATATAACAGTCGGGGCAGTATATTCATTTTAATAGACTCAGTCCTTGAACTGAGACTGAAAAAAGGAATCAGGCTCCATCTTGCCACATCTTCCTTAATTTTTTTATATAATGGCTGATAATTACATTCTGATAATTTTGCCAAATCTTTTGGCATAATGATGCCCAAATATTTGAAAGACTCTGTGTGCCATGCCTAGGGGTATCGACTTTCAATTTCTCTTGGTGGGCAATAGTAATATGAAAGTAATTGGGTTTTATCTATGTTGATCTTGTATCCCGATAATTGACCATATTGTTCAAAGGATTGCATCAATTTAGGTAAAGAGTATGTTGGTTGCCCTGGATAGATCAAAATGTCATCTGTATAACAAGCCAATTTATGCTCTGTCCCTTTAATAGTAATTCCCCTGATATCTTCATTTTGTCTGATGTATTGAGCTAATGGTTCCAGATATAACATGAAGAGTAGCGGTGACCATGCACAACCCTGTCCTGTGCCCCTTTCTAGGGTAAGACTATTTGATAAATATCCATTGATTTTAATCCTAGCAGTAGGATTGTCATATAGTGTCTGTATAGTTTTAATAATTGTGTCTTGGAAACCAAATCTATGTAAAACTCTGTAAAGAAAATTCCAATTAACCGAATCAAATGCTTTTTCAGCGTCCATGCTTATCACTATTGCTTCGATTTTATTTTTTTGTATATGATCCATAATGTGAAGTGTCCTTCATATATTGTCTTGTGTCTGGCATTGTCATATAAAACCTGCCTGATCATTATGTATCAGTATGGGTAGAAACTTCTCTAATTTCTAAGGTAGGGACATGTTCAGCACAACTTTGTGGGCCGAAGAGCCCGTATTGTGCTGTAGGTTTTCTATGTTTTCTTTCTAAGTTTCTATTTTCATGAATCCCCTCTGGACCCTCTTCAATGCCAACACATCTTTTCTTCAATAAAGGGCCCAAAATTACCTACAATACTCCAAGTGCAGTCTGACCAATGCCTTATAAAGTTTCAACATTACTTCCTTGATTTTATATCCTAGTCCTCTCAAAATGAACATTAACATTGCATTTGCCTTCCTTACCACTGACTCAACCTGCAAATTATAATTTATGAAATTCCCAAGTCCCTTTGCATCTCTGATTTTTTAATTTTCTGCCCCATATAGAAATGTATTCCTTCTACCAAAGTGCATGACCACACACTTCTGAACACTCTATTCCATCCGCTACTTCTTTGCCCATTCTCCTAATCTGTCTAAGTCCTCCTGCAGGCTCCCTACTTCCTCAGCACTGCCTTTCATGCCTCCTATCTTCATATCATCCACAAATTTGGCTACAAAGCCATCACTTCCATCGTCCAAAATCATAGATATACTTTTAACATAAAAAGGAGCAGTCCCTAAACCGAACCCTGTGGAATATCACCAGTCACCAGCAGCCAAGCAGAAAAGGCTCCCTTTCCTCCCACTTTTTCCCTCCTGCCAGTCAGTCAGTCATCTATCCATGCTAGTAGCTTTCCTATAATACTGTGTGCTCTTACCTTGTGTACCAATATGTCAAAGGCCTTTTGAAAATCAAAGTAAACAACATCGACTGACTCTCCTTTATCTGTTCTGCCTGTTATTTCCTCAAAGAATTCCAACAGATTTGTCAAGCAAGATTTCCCCTAAAGATTTCCCCATAATGACTGGTCCATTTTATCAGGTGCTTCTAAGTACCCTTACTGTACATACTACTTATTACAAATTACTGTAATTTGCACATTCAAAAGGAGATGCAATGTAAAGATATTTACTCCTCATGTATGTGAAGAATGTAAGAAATAAAGTCAATTCAATTCAACCTGGTCTAAAAAACCATCTCGTAGACATTCTACAAATTCCCTTTCTAGGGATCCAACACCAACCTGATTTTCCCAATCTACCTGTATATTGAAATCCCCATCACTATCATTGCCATTACTCCCATTGTAATTTGTACCCACATCCTGGCTACGGTTCAGAGGCTTCTGTATAACTCCCATCAAGGTCTTTGCACCCTTACAGTTTCTTAATTCTACCAACAATAGAACAAATTCAAAGGATTTGATTTGATTTTTTTACCGACAGAGCCATGCAACCCCCTCTCTGCCTGTCCTTTTGATATAATGTGTACCATTGGATGTTAAGTTCCCAACTATTACTTTTTTCAGCCATGAAGCAGTGATGTCTACGATGCCATACCTGCCAGTCTCTAACTGTGCTACAAGATTACAACCTCATTCCGTATACTGAGCACATTCAGATATAACACCCAGTCCTGTATTTGTCACCCTTTTCAATCTTGCCTCCATGTTCACTTCAGCCCGTCCCACTGACTGTAACTTTTCCCGATCATCTGCCTGTCCTTCCTCACAGTCAAACGACACACTGCCATCTGCTCCAGCTGCAACCCTATCACTCCAGTTCCCAAACCCCTTGCCAAATCAATTTAAAACTTTCACAACAGCTCTAGCAAACCTGACCACAAGGATATTTGTACCCTTTGAATTCAGATATAACCTGTTCTTTTTGTACAATTCATACCTTCCCCATAAGAGATCTCAGTGATTCAAAAATCCGAAACCCTATGCCCTGTACCAATTCCACATTCATGGATTTATCAGCCAAATCATATTATTCTTAACTTCATTGGTGCATAGCACAGGAAGCAATTCAAAGATAACTACCCTTGAGGTCCTGCTTTTCAGCTTCCTATATTTCCTCATCAGGTCTTCAACCTTCTTCCTACCTATGTCATTGGTACCATAGGTACCACAACTTCTGGCTGTTCACCCTCCCCTTTAGAATCGTGTGGAGCCAGTCTGAGACATCCCGGACCCTCCCCTTTAGAATGGAGTGGAGAGATCTGAGACATCCCCTGACACCCACATACCAGCATACCATTGGGGTGACTCTTTCACATCCACAGAGTCTCCTGTCTGCTCCTCTGACTAGAGAATCCCCTATCACTACTGCACTCCTCCTCTCCTGACAGTCACCCAAGTATCTGCCCCCTGCATCTTAGGGGTGACAACTTCCCTTTAGTCATACCTATTACTTCCGCATTCTCCTGTATGAGCCAAAGGTCATCAAACTGCAGCTCCAGTTCCTTAGCAGAGTCTCTAAGAAGCTTCAGCTCAAAGCCCTTCATGCAGATGTAGTTCTTAGGTCAACTGTAGTTTCTACATCTCTCATGAAGAACATACCACTAACCCTGGATTCATTCTCACAGGATTAATCATGTATTAATAGACAAAGTGGTAAGTTTTTGACGCAGAGAGTGGTGAGTGCGTGGAATGGGCTGCCGGCAGCGGTGCTGGAGGCGGATATGATAGGGTCTTTTAAGAGACTTTTGGATAGGTACATGGAGCTTAAAAGAATAGAGGGCTATGGATAAAGCCTAGGTAGTTCTAAGGTAGGGACATATTCGGCACAGTTTTGTGGGCCGAAGGGCCTGAATTGTGTAGGATTTCTATGTTTCTATGTTTTTTTAAATAAAGAGACAAAAAATGTATTTAGAGCTTCTGCTGGCTCTTGCCTAACCCTGTCCACTCTAACCCTGGCCCATTCCTACAATGGCCGCTCCCACAATAGCTGCTCTGTTTAAACCTCAGTTCTTTTTATTTAAATAGAATTCACTCCCAACAAGACCTGCTCCTGATCTGCTCAATGGCTCCTGATCTGCTCAGATCCTGTTCTCTCACTTGCTGCTTTCAAGTAAGGGTGGAAGGTGAACTATTTAAGGAGAACCCATGGGGGAACTGTTTCACTCAGAGGGTGGTGAGAGTGTGGAATGAGCTGTCAGCAGAAGTGCTGGATATGGGTTTGATTGCAACATTTAAGAGAAATTTGATTAAGTAAATGGAGGAGTATGAAGGGTTATGGTCCAGATATGGGTTGATGGGACTAGACTGATTACTATCTCAGCCCTGGCTAGATGGGCTGAATGGTCTGCTTATGTGCTGTACTATATTTATGCTGACTAATTTTGCTACTTCAAGACAAAGTAAGATTTGGTAACCAGTTTTTAAATTTCATTACGCTATGACTGGCCATTTCTGTAGACTGTAGAGTAATGCTATGTTTTCTTTCTCTAACCAGGTTTCAATACCAGGACAGCCTGAAGAAATTCATTAAAGAGTTTCCTGCAATACTGTAGATTTGTGATGTTCTAAGCGTTCATTGCAAAACATTTTTTCCTTCCTTTTAACCAGTTTACAGTATATTCATAAACTCACAATTATCCAGCCTAGAATCAAGACTTTCAGCTGAACCTGGGGGAACAGCCTACCTGGGGGAAGCGCCAGTGGTCGTGCCTCTGGCACAGAGTCCAGCCCTGTGGCTCAGAAGGATAGGGAAAGGAAGAGGAAGGCAGTAGTGATAGGGAACGCTATAATTATGGGGTCAGACAGGCAATTCTGTGGACGCAAGAAAGAAACTTGGATGGTAGTTTGCCTCCCTGGTGCCAGGGTCCGGGATGTTTCAGATCGCATCCAAGATATCCCGCAGTGGTAGGGAGAACAACCAGAGGTTGTGGTACATATTGGTACCAATGATATAGATAGGAAAAGGGAAGATGTCCTGAAAAAATTCTACAGGGAATTAAGAAGGAAGTTGAGAAGCAGGACCACAAAGCCAGAAATCTCTGGATCACTGCCTGTGCCACATGACGATGAGATTAGGAATAGAATGAGGTGGAGGATAAATGTGTGGCTGAGGGATTGGAGCAGGGGGCAGGAATTCAGATTTCTGGATCATTGGGACCTCTCTTGGGGCAGGTGTGACCTGTACAAAAAGGACGGGTTGCACTTGAATCCCAGGGGGACCAATATCCTGGCGGAGAGGTATGCTAAGGCTAGTGGGGAGAGTTAAAACTAGAATTGTTGGGGGGGATGGAAACCAAACTGAAGAGACTGGGGAAGAGGCAGCTGGCTCACAAATAG
This sequence comes from Hemitrygon akajei, assembly GCF_048418815.1. Taxonomy (NCBI): domain Eukaryota; kingdom Metazoa; phylum Chordata; class Chondrichthyes; order Myliobatiformes; family Dasyatidae; genus Hemitrygon; species Hemitrygon akajei. Next base: position 145,934,316 of record NC_133124.1, on the reverse strand, counting down.
AGAAAGCTAGGAGACAGTGTGTGAGGGAGGATAGGCAGGTGTTAGAGAAGGGACACGCTCAGACCGAAAGTTTGAGATGTGTTGTGAACAAAGCAGATGAGCTTAGAGCATGGATCTCTACTTTGAGATATGATGTGGTGGACATTACAGAGACTTGGATGGCTCAGGGACAGGAATAGTTACTTCATGTGCCAGGTTTTAGATGTTTCAAAAAGGACAGGGAGGGAGGCAAAAGAGGTGAGAGTGTGGCACTGTTGATCAAAGATAGTGTCACAGCTGCAGAACAGGTGGACGTCGTGGAGGGATTGTCTACAGACTCTCTGTGGGTGGAGGTTAGGAACAGGAAGGGGTCAATATCTTTACTGGATGTTTTTTATAGGCCACCCAATAGTAACAGGGATATTGAGGAGCAGATAGGGAAACAGATCCTGGTAGGGTGTGATAATATCAGAGTTGGCGTGATGGGAGATTTTAAGTTCCCAGATACGATTGGCATGTCCCTAGAGCAAGGGGTTTAGATGGGGTGGAATTTGTTAGGTGTGTTCAGGAAGGTTTCTTGACACAATATTTGATAAGCCTACAAGAGGGGAGGCTGTACTTGATTTGGTATTGGGAAATGAACCTGGTCAGGTGTCAGATCTCTCAATGGGAGAGCATTTTGGAGAGACTGATCATAATTCTATCTCCTTTAGAGAGATAGAATTGGAGAGAGATAGGAACAGACAAGTTAGAAAAGAGTTTAATTGGAGTAAGGGGAATTATGAGGCTATCAGACAGGAAAGTGGAAGCTTAAATTGGAAACATGTTCTCAGGGAAAAGTATGGGAGAAATGTGGCAAATGTTCAGGGGATATTTGTGTGGAGTTCTGCATAGGTACGATCCAATGAGACAGGGAAGTTATGGTAGGGTACAGGAACCGTGGTGTACAAAGGCTGTAATAAATTTGGTCAAGAAGAAAAGAAAAGCTTACAAAAGGTTCAGAGAGCTAGGTAATGTTAGAGATCTAGAAGATTATAAGGCTAACAGGAAGGAGCTAAAGAAGGAAATTAGGAGAGCCAGAAGAGGCATTGAGAAGGCCTTGGCGGGCAGGATTAAGGAAAACCCCAAGGCATTCTACAAGTATGTGAAGAGCAAGAGGATAAAACATGAAAGAATAGGACCTATCAAGTGTGACAGTGGGAAAGTGTGTATGAAACCAGAGGAAATAGCAAAGGTACTTAATGAATATTTTGCTACAGTATTCACTATGGAAAAGGATCTTGGTGATTGTAGTGATGATTTGCAGCAGACTGAAAAGCTTGAGCATGCAGATATTAAGAAAAAAGATGTGCTGGAGCTTTTGGAAAGCATCAAGTTGGATTAGTCGCCAAGACTGGATGAGACATACCCCAGGCTATTGTGGGAGGTGAGGGAGGAGATTGCTGAGCCTCTGGCAATGATCTTTGCATCATCAATGGGGACGGGAGAGGTTCCAGAGGATTGGAGGATTGCGGATGTTATTCCTTTACTCAAGTAAGCGAGTAGAGATAGCCCAGGAAATTATAGACCAGTGAGTCTTATCTCAGTGGTTGGTAAGTTGATGGAGAAGATCCTGAGAGGCAGGATTTATGAACATTTGGAGAGGTATAATATGATTAGGAATAGTCAGCATGGCTTTGTCAAGGGCAGGTCGTGCCTTACAAGCCTGATTGAATTTTTTGAGGATGTGACTAAACATATTAATGAAGGAAGAGCAGTAGATGTAGTGTATATGGATTTCAGTAAGGCATTTGATAAGGTACCCCATGCAAGGCTTATTGAGAAAGTAAGGAGGCATGGGATCCAAGGGGACATTGCTTTGTGGGTCCAGAACTGGCTTGCCCACAAAAGGCAAAGAATGGTTGTAGACAGGTCATATTCTGCATGGAAGTCAGTCACTAGTGGAGTGCCTCAGTGATCTGTTCTGGGACAGCATTTTCACAGCCTCTTGTGTTGTTTTAGCACAATCCCACGGTTCACTGTGAAATCACCTACTATTGTGCTTTGGTCATTGGTTGCAGTCTACCATCACTCCAGGATATGTATGTGCCAGGGACAAATTATCCCTGTGGGCAGTGGGCAGGAAAATTATCATGGACACTACCCACCCAGCAAACTGGCTTCTGGAAAACATTATAGGATTATTAAACCAAAAAACATCATGCCATCTTAAAAGTTTCTTCCCACAGGTAGATAATCTGATCAAACATTCCAGTTAGCCAATCTCTGCACTGCTCTGTAAATACCATACACTACTTTTTATAATGCTGTTTATATTGTGGTATTTTGTATTTATGCACATTTTACCTATACATTCAACTCTAATATTATGTTATATCATTTTTTATTGCTTATAACTGTTGAGTGTTGTTTTTGTTGCATGCCGTGCCCTGACCAAAACACCACAGCAAGTTCCTAATACATAGGGAACAAAGTTGATCCTATTTCTTGCATAGAGGAAGGGGAAAACATGTTTTTACCTTGGTTTCTGTTCCTGAAGAGGCTGATGAAGCTAAGATGGGAATCACAGACCCTTCCACAGGTGGGTTAGGTAGATGAAATTTGTGAGGCCCTGGTTCAATTGAGTCAGGCTTCGGTGTACTTTCAAATCATGGCTTTGAAAATGCTCCTTCCCATACTGAGTAGTCATAGGTGAGACACTCGGGGTTCAGTGGGGATGCTGCATTTCTTGAAGCAAGTAAACACACACACACACACACACACACACACACACACACACACACACACACACACACACACACACACACACACACACACACACACACACACACACACACACACACACACACACACACACACACACACACACACACACACACACACACACTGCATCATGGCCTTATATGGAAACTCCAATAGGCAGGAACTCCAGAGGCTATACAGAGTGATGGACACAGCCAGTCAACAATTCCAGGTGTTTAGATAGAAAATATGCCGCCGTATGGAATCCTCACTGCCATACCATTATTCTTCATTTGATTTAATGAAAGTGAGTAAGTGATGTCACCATCCAGCTCCTAGCTGTTTGGTTAATTCCCTCTTTACACCACAACTACAGTTCAGATGTAGCAGAGTGGACTGTTCAAAGACATGGACCATTTGTGAAAAGCCTTGGGCAGCTTGAACTATCATTTCAGGTTCCCCTAGACTGTAAAGATTTTGTACAAATCAGGAGACTACAGCTTTGATTTTATTTTGTGTGCAATTGTGAGAGATGTGATAAATCTGTTTATTGAATTGAAAATTGAAATTGTAATTTGTTCACAGAAGGCCAATCTGTGATTAGTTTAAGCTAGTTGACAAACATGTCTGACTTGCCTTTTGTGCAGCTGCAATAATTGCTAGGGGCCTTTCGACATCGATATAACCAGAGTCTGAACTGGTGCTCCTCTGAGTCCCTGAATAGCTGAAATGCTTGAAGCCACAATGGAGGAATGGAGCACAATCATTTGGCTGAGGTCCACTGCACATCAATGCCAGCCCAGCTCTAAGAACAAGTTGTTCAGAGTTACCATTGTTTCACCCATGACATCACATCAGTAAACTTTCTGACTGTCTACATAGATTAAGAAAGTATTTTGTCTAAAACTCCATACAAAAGAGCACTATAGAATGATGGTATTAAGGAAACGGATTAGAATATAAAAGCATGGATGCAATGTTGAGCCTTTTATAAGGTATTGGACTTGGAGTATTGTGAGCAGTTTTGGGCACCTTATCTAGTAAAAGACATGCTGTCATTAGAGAGGATCCAGAGGAGGTTCACAAGAATGATCTCTAACATTAAAGGGTTAATGTATGAGGAGTGTTTGATGGCCTGTACTGTACTTGCTGTGGTTTACAAGTATGACGAGGAATTTTATTTTTACCTATCAAACATAACAGGCACAGAAAGACTGGATCTGGAGAGGATGTTTCCTATAATGGGGACCAGAGGGCACAGCCTCAGAATACAAGAACTTCCCTTTATAACTGAGATGAAGAACTTCTGAAGCCAGAAGGTGGTGAATCTGTGGAATTCATGCCCAAGGATGACTGTGGAGGCTGAGTCTTGATCACGAATGGAGTCAAAGTTTAAGGGGAGAAAGCAGCAGAATGGGGTTGAGAGGGAAAATAAATCAGGGATGATGGATAAACAGAGTAGACTCAATGGTGGAGTTGCCAAATTATGCTCCTGTGTCTTAAGGTCTTTGATCTAATGGTTGAAGACAGAATGGCATTGACACAGCTCCTTCAATTACTTCAACAACACACACAAAATGCTGGTGGAACACAGCAGGCCAGGCAGCATCTATAGGGAGAGGCGCTGTCAACGTTTCAGGCCGAGACTAACCGAAAGGAAAGATAGTAAGAGATTTGAAAGTAGTGGGGGGAGGGGGAAATGCAAAATGATAGGAGAAGACCGGAGGGGGTGGGATGAAGCTAAGAGCTGGAAAGGTGATTGGCGAAAGTGATACCGAGCTGGAGAAGGGAAAGGATCATGGGACAGGAGGCCTCGGGAGAAAGAAAGGGGGGAGGAACACCAGCGGGAGATGGAAAACAGGCAGACAACTAAATATGTCAGGGATGGGGTAAGAACGGGCATTAACGGAAGTTAGAGAAGTCAGTGTTCGTGCCATCAGGTTGGAGGCTACCCAGCCGGTATATAAGGTGTTGTTCCTCCAATCTGAGTTTGGATTCATCTTGACAGTAGAGGAGGCCATGGATAGACATATCAGAATGGGAATGGGACGTGGAATTAAAATGTGTGGCCACTGGGAGAACCTGCTTTTTCTGGCGGACTGAGTGTAGGTCTCCCAGTCTGTGTCAGGTCTCACCAATATATAAAAGGCCACACCGGGAGCACCAGACGCAGTATACCACACCAGCCGACTCACAGGTGAAGTGTCACCTCACCTGGAAGGACTGTCTGGGGCCCTGAATGGTGGTGAAGGAGGATGTGTAAGGGCAGGTGTAGCACTTGTTCCGTTTACAAGGATAAGTGCCGGGAGGGAGATCAGTGGGAAGGGATGGGGGGGGGGGGGTACGAGTGGACAAGGGAATCGCGTAGATTCCTGCGAAAAGCAGCAAGTGGGGGGGAGGGAAAAATGTGCTTGGTAGTGGGATCCCGTTGGAGGTGGCGGAAGTTACTGAGAATTATATGTTGGACCTGAAGGCTGGTTTTAATTCCACATCCCACTCCCATTCTGATATGTCTATCCATGGCCTCCTCTACTGTCAAAATGAATCCAAACTCAGGTTGGAGGAACAACACCTTATATACCGGCTGGGTAGTCTCCAACCTGATGGCATGAACATTGACTTCTCTAATTTCCGTTAATGCTCCTCCTCCCCATCTTACCCCATCCCTGACATATGGGTAGTCTCCAACCTGATGGCATGAACATTGACTTCTCTAATTTCCGTTAATGCTCCTCCTCCCCATCTTACCCCATCCCTGACATATTTAGTTGTTTGTTTTTTTTCTCTCTCTGCCCATCACTCTGCCTGTTCTCCATCTCCCTCTGGTGCTCCCCCCTCCCCCACCTCTTTCTCCCGAGGCCTCCCGTCCCATGATCCTTTCCCTTCTCCAGCTCGGTATCCCTTTTGCCAATCACCTTTCCAGCTCTTAGCTTCATCCCACCCCCTTCGGTCTTCTCCTATCATTTCGCATTTCCCCCTCCCCCCACTACTTTCAAATCTCTTACTATCTTTCCTTTCGGTTAGTCCTGACGAAGGGTCTTGGCCCAAAATGTCGACAGTGCTTCTACTTATAGATGCTGCCTGACCTGCTGCGTTCCACCAGCATTCTGTGTGTGTTGTTTGAATTTCCAGCATCTGCAGATTTCCACATGTTGAGTTGTACAGGATAGCAGAGTACATTGATGCCTTCTTTAACCCACTATCACAGAAACACTCCAGCTACACCAAGGACACATATCAATTCATCTGGATAGACAATTCCATGTCAGTGCCCCCTGAGGCCATACTCTTCACCATGGACATTGAAAGTCTGTACACCAATATAGAAATGGACAGGGATATAGAGGCGGTGAGGGATACCCTATGGAAGGGTACCTGCTGTGCTGCCAGTCAAAGTTCCTGGGGCACGCTGTGTACAGAAGGAGTGGTGATGGACTCTGAGAATGTGGTGGTCAAGGAATTGCCCACCCCCTGCAATGTCTCTGAGCTTTGGGCTGGCATCATATTAACATCGGTTCTTTAAGGACTTTGCCGCCATCGCCAGTTCACCGAGGAGAGGCCCTTCATCTAGACTGACACCTGCACTGCTGCCTTCAACCAGCTCTGAGCTGAGCTGACCCAGGCCCCGGGGCTGGTGTACCCCGATCCAGCACGCTCTCATTGTTGACACAGACGCCAGCAATGGGGGTCTCAGTGAGTGCTGTCACAGGAGGGACACTGTGACATACTTCAACCGCACCCTGAATGGAACGATTATGTCACCCGCCGGGAGCTTTTGGCCTCCTGCCACTTCCAGCCCTTCCTCTGGCTGACTGTTCGACTGGGCTATCAAGCTTCCGCGATCCCATGGGGCAATGCTGTCTCCCTCGCTTGCCGGCCCTGTGGGGCCGCCGATTGTTGCTGCTGTCACTGCCTCAAGGAGCAGAACCAGGGGCAGGTGGCAGGGCGGTGCTTCAGATGGCAGCTGGCCGTGAGGTAGATCTCCCTACCGCTGACCACCAGCAGTCATGCAGTGAGCAGGAGAGTGATTCCGTGTTGATCCGAGAGAGGGACGGCGGCCACAGTGAGCAGGGGTCTCCTCTCTGGATCCAGAGACCAAAGCCCTAACTCTCAGTGAGGCATACTGAACAAGCACAATGGGTGGTGGCAGCTTTCCAACGGCGACAGACATTTCCTGCAGCTGGGGCTCCATGCCACGGTGCCATGGTTGGCGCATAGACTGGCCAGCTATTTGGGCAAGCTGCACAAACACTTCTATTGGCCTGGGTGCAGACAGGACGTGAAGCTATTCATGCGCTACTACGATGGTTGCATGTGTCAGAAGGAGCTGGGCCATCAGTCTAGCGTGCCAATGCAGCAGTACTTGGTGGGGTCCCCAATGGAGCGTGTAGGGGGGGTTACTCATCTTGGGCCCCTTCCCCCACACCAACGCCAGGAACCGTTATGTTCTCGTGACCGTGGATTACTTAACCAATTGGCTAGAGGTGTATGCGGTCCTGGACTAGAGCACTACCACCACCACTGAGAGAATCGTGGAGTAGTTCTTCTGCCATTTTGACACCCCTAAGGAACTCCACAACGACCTGAGGCACAGGTGTTTGGGGAAGTCTGCAGGTAGCTGGGATTCACCAAACTGCAGACCACCCCCCTTCACCTGCAAAGTGATGGGCTGGTGGAATAGACAATAGACAATAGACAGTAGGTGCAGGAGTAGGCCATTCGGCCCTTCTAGCCAGCACCGCCATTCACTGTGATCATGGCTGATCATACACAATCAGTACCCTGTTCCTGCCCTCTCCCCATATCCCTTGACCCTGCTATCTATAACAGCTCTATCTAACTCTCTCTTGAATGCATCCAGAGACTTGGCCTCCACCGCCTTCTGGGGCAGAGCATTCCACATATCCACCACTCTCTGGGTGAAAAAGTTTTTCCACATCTCTGTTCTAAATGGCCTATCCCTTATTCTTAAACTGTGGCCTCTAGTTCTGGACTCACCCATCAGTGGGAACATGCTTCCTGCCTCCAGCGTGTCCAATCCAATGTTTTAACCACACCTTGTCAGCCAACGCCAGCGCGATTGGGATCACCACCTCCCGCTAGTGTTGTAGGCATACCAGACAGCAGTTCAGGAGAGCACCAGGTGTACGCCGGCTGTGCTCGTGTTTGGGCAGGAACTGCACACACCAGTGGATCTGGTGTTTGCCCCTTGCCCCCCCCCCCCCCCCCACCCCTGAGCCAGAGATTCCTGGCGAGGCCAGGTTGGAGATCCTGCAGCCTGGGGGCTCTTCACAACGTGGCTCAGCAGCTACCAGGTGAAAAAAAACAGGCTTAGGATGCCACAGTCAGGGACAGGATATCACTGGGGAGGGGAATATCTACTGCCCCATCCAGAAGAAGCCAAGGGAAGGAGCAGGGAAGTGCTGAAGCAGATCTCCGATGCGGTGCACCAGGTGTGCACTCGGACTAGGACTAGGACTAGAACTCGACCCCTAGCCACCACCAACCCAGTAAACCTGAGGGAAAGAGAAGACACTCTGTGTGCCCTGCCTCTTACCTCACCAAATGGGGGGGGCGGTGGTGTCTACTTCTGGACTTTGTTGTGGACTCTGGGGTTGACGGGGACGGCTGACTCCTCCGGTGGGGGCAGAGTGGTGCTTCAGGGGCGTGGTTGACAGCTCACCCCAGCATTCCGAGTGGCCAATGCTAATTACTGTTCTTGTTTTAAAATGTGTTCAAGGTGTCCGCATTCAGCAGAATTATGGTGAGATGTTCAAATTAATTTATTGTTACATTTTAGCTTGGGTTATATAGTTCTTTGCTTGTGTGTTTGTGTGCCGCCCGGATGTAACCGGGGGGGGGGGGGGGTGGGGGTGGGGGGAGGGTGGTGGCGTCTGTATGTGACTGAGTTAGTTCTCACTAAGCAATGGCTTGTTATTATGCTTGTCGCAATAAAAACAGCAGTTCAGATAAACGAGCTGTTCTCATCTACTATCACGGACGGAGTCTGAGCTGCCCTCCCAGAGTTTCACTTGGCAGAAGACAAGCTCTGTTGTGGCCAACTGCAGATTTTTTAGCAGCACTCAATGGATTTGGGCCTCAAGCTGCACGGTCACTTGCTTTTCAGCCGCCAGAGAAGACTAGTCCAAGCCATTGTGCTCTACCAGGCTGTTGTAGCACTGTTGTGGTAACCAAACATTTAAAATGGTCTGGGCTGAAGGGTCTGGGCTATAGACATATATATTTGTCTGGTTGTGTCTTCCCTCTTTGACTAACATCTTGAGATTCCCACTCCTGTTTTCTGGGAGAATCTAATTTCTACCATTGAGTTCACAGATAAACCATTTTGCATCTTGCTCTGGTTAGAAGACAAAACCTGTGTTGCATAAGCATCAGTTTAATTCTGTTTTCTTAATATCACAATAGTTATTACATTACATAAACCTGAAATAATCTGATAAAATATTTATTATCTGTACGGTGACAGTTGTGCATTGATATAAGATGACCAAATTCAATATTCAAATAAAATCTCATTCTTGTGATCATTTATAATTTATTATGCCTTTAAAGCCTCACTTAGCCAGACATTTCCCAGAGTCAGTGGGAATGGTGCAGTGGTGTGAACGGGGCATGACTGCACAAGCAACTGGAAGTTGGCCAGTGAGAACAGCAGGTAGGGTTTATAAAGAAGACAGATTTACAGAGCAAGCAACAAAGTAGTGGGAGACAGAGTAGAAAGGCTTTGGCTCAACGGGGCTTAGGCGATAAGGAGTCGAGGCCAGGTAGGCTATCTGTTTAAAATAAAGACAGGAAGGATTTGTGTGAGGCCGGTTTTCTGCACTCGGTGTCAGACGTGGGAGGTCTTAGAGACTCCCAGCCTCTCTGATGGCCACATCTGCACCACGTGCGTCAAGTTGCAGCTCCTTAGAGACCGCGTTAGGGAACTAGAGCTGCAGCTCGATGACCTTCGTCTGGTCAGGGAGGGTGAGGAGGTGATAGAGAGGAGCTATAGGCAGGTAGTCACCCCAGGACCACAGGAGACAGAGAAGTGGGTAACAGGCAGGAGAGGGAAGGACAAGAAGCAGGTACTAGAGAGTAACCCAGTGGCTGTCCCCCTTAAGAATAAGTATTCCTGCTTGAGTACCATTGGGGAGGATGGCCTACCTGGGAGGAGGTCCTGAAAACAGACTACAAGGAGTTAGGAAAGATATCCTGCAGTGGGAGGGAGAACAGTCAGAGGTCGTGGTACACATTGGTACCAATGACATAGGTAGGAAAAGGGAAGAGGTCCTGAAAAAAGACTACAGGGAATTAGGAAGGAAGTTCAGAAGCAGGACCTTAAAGGTAGGAATCTCAGGATTACTGCCTGTGCCACGTGTCAGTGAGTACACAAATAGAATGAGGTAGAAGATAAATGCGTGGCTGAGGGATTGGAGCGGGGGCAGGGATTCAGATTTCTGGATCATTGGGACCTCTTTTGGGGCAGGTGTCACCTGTGCAAAAAGGACAGATTGCACTTGAATCCGAGGGGGACCAATATCCTGGCGGGGAGGTTTACTAAGGCTACTGGGGAGAGTTTAAACTAGAATTGATGGGGGGTGGGAACTGAACTGAAGAGACGGAGGAAAGGGAGGTTGGCTCACAAATAGAGAAAGCTTGGAGACAGTGCAAAAGGTGATAGAGAAGAAATGCACTCAGACCGATGGTTTGAGATGTGTCTATTTTAATGCGAGGAGTATAATGCATGTGGCCAAGTGGTTAAGGCATCGGTCTAGTGATCTGAAGGTTGCTAGTTCGAGCCTTAGCTAAGGCAGTGTGTTGTATCCTTGAGCAAGGCACTTAACCACACATTGCTCTGTGACGACATTGGTGCCAAGCTGTATGAGTCCTAATGCCCTTCCCTTGGACAACATTGGTGGTGTGGAGAGGGGAGACTTGCACCATGGGCAACTGCAGGTCTTCCATACAACCTTGCCCAGGTCTCAGTCATCATTGAAAATCGATGGACAGCCGAAGAAAGATTATGAATAAAGCGGATGAGCTCAGAGCGTGGATCAGCATTTGGAGCTATGATGTTGTGACCATTACAGAGACTTGGATGGTGCAGGGGCAGGAATGGTTACTTGAAGGATAGGGAGGGAGGCAAAAGAGGTGGGTGCGTGGCACTGTTGATCAGAGATAGTGTCACGGTTGCAGAAAAGGAAGAAGTCATAGAGGGGTTGTCTACAGAGTCCCTGTGGATGTAAATTAGGAATAGGAAGGCTCAAAAACTACTGGGTATTTTTTATAGACCACCCAATAGTAACAGGGACATTAAGGAGCAGATAGGGAGACAGATTCTGGAAAGGAGTAATAATAACAGGGTGGTTGTGGTGGGAGATTTTAATTTCCCAAATATTGATTGGCATCTCCCTAGAGCGAGAGAATTAGATGGGGTAAAGTTTGTTAGGTGTGTTCAGGAAGGTTTCTTGACACAATATGTAGATGAGCCTACAAGAGGAGAGGCTGTACTTGACCTGCATTGGCAAACGAACCTGGTCAGGTGTCAGATCACTCAGTAGGAGGGCATTTTGGAGATAGTGATCACAATTCTATCTCCTTTACCATAGCATTGGAGAGGGATAAGAACAGACAAGTTAAGGAAACATTTAATTGGAATGGGATGGGGGAAGGGAGGAGGAGGGAATTACCAGAAGTTGGAGAATTCAATGTTCATGCTAAGGGACTGGAGACTACCCAGACGGTATATGAGGTGTTGCTCCTCCAACCTGAGTTTGGCCTCATCATGGCAATCTGTGTCAGGTCTCACCAATGTAGAGGAGGCTGCACCGGGAGCACCGGATGCAATAGATGCCCCCAACAGCCTCACAAGTGAAGTGTTGCCTCACCTGGAAGGACTGTTTCCACATGTCCCTCCCCACAGATCTCCCACCTGGCACTTATCCCTGCAAGCATAAGTGCTACACCTGTCCCTACACCTCCTCTCTTACCACTATTCAGGGCCCCAAACAGTCCTCCATCCCAGTTTCCCTCTACCTCCTCCTCCAGCTCCCTATCACCTCCCTCATGGTTCCGCCTCCTTCTACTACCCATAGTGCTTTCCCCTTATATTCCTTGTTCACCTTTCCCGCTGATCCCCTCCCTGCTTCCCCTCCCCCACCCCTTGATCTTTCCTCTTACTGGTTTTTCACCTGGCACCTACCAGCCTTCTCCTTCCCATCTCCCCCCACCTTCTTTATAGGGCCCCTGCCCCCTCCCTCTTCAGTCCTGACAAAGGGTCTCGGCCCAAAAAGTTGACTGTTCGTTTCCTGAAGTACCCACCAGCTTCACTTATGCCAGTACCCAACAAGAATGCAGTAACCTGCCTCAATGACTAACATCGAGTAGCACTTACATCCACTGTGATGAAGTGCTTTTATGATGAAACATATCAACTCCTGCTTGAGGAGAACTTGGATCTGCTCCAATTTGCCTCCCATCACAACAGGTCAACAGCAGATGCAATTTCATTAGCTTTTTACTCAACCCTGGACCATATAGATCGTGAATCATGAACATATAGATCAGGATGCTCTTTATTGACTGCAGCTCTGCATTCAATAATACCACCCCTCAAAACTAATCAATACACACTAAGACCTGCAAGTGAGACCATTTCCTCTCATGTGGAAGCCAGTCAGTTCGGATTGGCAACAACATCTCCTCCAGCACAGGTGCACCACAAGGCTGTGTGCTTAGCCTCTTGCTCTGCTTGCTTTACACTTATGACTGTAAGGCTAAGCACAGCTCCAAAGTCATATTTAAGTTTGCTGACAACACTACTGTCATTGGCTGAGCAAAGGCGGTGAAAGCATATATCGAAAATCTGTCTTGGTGGTGTCACAACAACCTCTCTCCCAATGTCAGCAAGAACAATGATTATTGACTTGAGGAGGAGAAAACTGGAGATCAATGAGCCAGTGGGGGTGGGGTGGGGTGTCAGAGGTGGAGAGGGTCAGCAACTTTGAATTCTTCAGTGTTATGGTTATTATTTCAAAGGATCTGTTCTGGGTCAGCACATATGTACCATTACAAAGAAAGCACAGAGACGCCTCAACTTCCTTAGAAGTCTGTGAAGATTCAACATGTCATCTAAAACTTAAACAAACTTCTTTAGATGGGTGGCAGAGAGTATACTGGCTGGTTGCATCAAGGCCTGATATGGAAACACCAATGCCCTTGAAAGGAAAAGTCTACAAAAAGTAGTGGACATGACCCAGTCCATCATGGGAAAGGCCCTTCCAACCATTGAGCACGTCTACAGGCAGTGTTGCTGGAAAGCAGCATCCATCAGCAAGGAGCCCCAGCATGCAGGCCACACTCTTCTCACTGCTGTCATCAGGAAGGAGATACAGGAGCCTCAGGACCCATGCCACCAGGTTTAGGAACAGTTATTACCCCTCAACCGTCAGATCTTTAAACTACAAGGGATAACTTCACTCAACAAGGATTTACAAGGATGTTGCTTGGATTGGAGAGCATGCCTTATGAGAATGGGTTGAGTGAACTCGGCCTTTTTTCCTTGGAGCGACGGAGCATGAGAGATGACCTGATAGAGGTGTATAAGATAATGAGAGGCATTGACTGTGTGGATAGCCAACGGCTTTTTCCCGGGGTTGAAATGGCTGACATGAGGGGGCATAGTTTTAAGATGCTTGGAAGTAGGTACGGAGGGGATGTCAATGGTAAGTTTTTCACATAGAGTGTGGTGGGTGGATGGAATGCACTGCCAGTGATGGTGGTAGAGGCAGATACAATAGGGTCTTTTAAGAGACTCTTAGATATGTACACGGAGCTTAGAAAAATAGAGAGCTATGCAGAAGGGGAATTCTAGGCAGCTTCTAGGTTACATGGTCAGCACAACATTGTGGGCCGAAGGGCCTGTAACGTGCTGCAGAATTCTATGTTCTATGTTCTAACATCACTCACCCCATCACTGAACTGTTTCCATCACCTATGGACTCACTTTCAAGGACTCTTCATCTCATGTTCTTGATATTTATTGTTTTTGCATATTTGCACAGTTCCATATCTTTTGCACTTTGGTTGTTTGCCCGTCTTGCTCTGTGTGGTTTTTCATTGATTCGATGGTGCTTCTTTGTATTTACTGTGAATGCCTACAAGAAAATTAATCGCAGGATTGTATATGGTGACATATATGTACTTTGATAATAAATTTACTTTGAAGTTTGAACTTTGAACTTGGTATTTCCCAAAAATGCTACCTGCTGATATTGCATGTGTTGCTTGATGGTGTTTCTCTGCCATGTTGTTTGTCAAGTGATGTTACCTTTGAATTTGCCTGTTGTTACCGTGTGATGTTGCTTGTTAATGATACCTACTGATGTTGCCTATTGATGTTACTTCCTGTTGTTGTCTACTGATGGAGCCTCATGATGTTACCTGGTGATGTTGCCTAGTGATGGAGCCTTGTGGTGTTGCCTAATGATATTTCCTGGTGAGCTGGCTTTCTAATGCCTCCTGAGGACATTGCCTCACGATTTTATATGCTTACATTTGGCTGGTGATATTGGCTGCTGCCAGTGCACGCCAATGTTTCCTACTGTTGTGGCCTGAAGTTGCTTGCAGATGTTAACTGCCAGTGTTGACTACTAGGCTATTTGAGGCACGTGAATGGGTTTGAGGTCAAGAGGGTTGAGTGTTTTAAGTTGCTAGCAGTGAACCACACTAGTAGCCTACCCAGGTCCAACCACATGGCAAAGAAAGGTCACAAACACTTATATTTCCTCAGGAAGCTAAAGAAGTTCGTCAGCACCAATTTTTATCGATGTGTTCTGTCTGGATGAATTACAGCTTGTATGGCAACTGCTCTGCAAATCAACCTTCCCTGTATGGACTCTGTCTATACGTCTCACTGCCTCAATAAAGCAGACAACATAATGGAAGACTGACCAACCCCAGACATTCTCTCTTCCCTCTTTCACAGGTTCAAGGACAGCTTCTACTCCTCTGTTGTAACACTATTATGGTTTCCTAGTGTGGTAATTGAGATTCCTGACATCACAATCTACTTCGGTATGATCTTGCACCTTATTGTTTACCTGTACTGAACTATTTCTGTGGCTGTAACACTATTTCTGTATTATTATTGTTTGATCTTGTTCAACCTCAATGCAGGCTGGTGGCGTAGTGGCATCAATGCTGGACTTCGATGCGAGAGGTCGTGAGTTTGAATCCCGCCAGCTCCCTTGCCATCTGAATTTGGAATCTGAATTTCAAATCCAATCCAATTCCAATTCCAAGTAGCCCTTCAAATGACTTGCAACTACAGTGCCGATAAAAAGTATTCACCTCCACCCCCCCAGAAGTTTTCATGTTTTACAACATTGAATCACAGTAGATTTAATTTGGCTTTTTTGACACAGATCAACAGAAAAAGACTTTTCATATCAAAGTGAAAACAGATCACTACAAAGTGATCTAAATTAATTACAAATATAAAACACAAAAAATTTGATTGCATAAGTATTCATTCCTTTTAATATGAGTCACCAAATCATCACAGGTGCAGCCAGTTGGTTAAATGGAGATCACCTGTGTGCAGTCAAAGTGTTTCAATTGATTGTATTAAAATACATCTGTAGCTGGAAGGTACAATTGCTGGTGAGTCAGTATCCTGCCAAAAATCATACCATGAAGACAAATTAACAGTACAAACAACTCCATGAAAAGATTATTGAAAAGAACAAGTCAGGTGATGGATATAAGTACATTTCCAAGTCACTGAATACCCCTTGGAGTACAGTTAAGTTAATCATCAACAAATGGAAAGAATATAGCACAGCTCTGCCTAGAGCAGACAGTTCTCAAAAACAGAGTGACCATGCAAGAAGGAGAACTAGTGAGGGAGGCCACCAAGAGACCTGTGACAACTCTGGAGGAGCTACAAGCTTTAGTGGCTGAGATGGGAGAGATTGCACATGCAACAACTGTTCACAAAATGCTGGAGGAACTCAGCAGGCTAGGCAGCATTTATGGAAAAGAGTACAGTCAACGCTTTGGGCTGAAACCCTTCAGCAGGACTGGTGTAAAAAGGCTGAGGAGTAGATTTAAAAGGTGGGGAGGGGAGAGAGAAACACCAGATGATAGGTGAAAACTGAAGGGGGAGAGATGAAGTAAGGAGCCAGGAAGTTGATTGGTGAAAGAGGCAGAGGCCATGGAAGAAAGAAAAAGTGGGAGGAGCACCAGAGGGAGGTGATGGACAAGCAAGGAGATAAGGTGAGAGAGGGAAAAGGGGATGGGAAATGGCGAAGGAGACAAGGGGTGGGGTCGTTACTGGAAGTTCAAGAAATTGATGTTCATGCCATCAGGTTGGAGGCTACCCAAACAGAATATAAGGAGTTGTTCCTCGAACCTAAGTGTGGCCTCATCACAACAGTGAAAGAGGCCATGGATTGACATTTCGGAATGGGAATTGGAAGTGGAATTAAAATGGGTGGCCACTGGGAGATCCCGCTTTTTCTGACAAATAGACTGTAGGTGCTCGATGAAGCAGTCTACCAATCTATGTCAGGACTCACCAATATACAAAATCTCCCAGTCGCCACACTTATAACGTGTGTGTAGCTGGGATTTCCAGCATCTGCGGATTTTCTCTTGTTTACTACAACTGTTACATGGTCACTTCACCTGTCATAACTTTATGGCAAAGAGGAAGCCACTATTGAAAAAAAACTTGCAAAAAATCTCAGCTAGAGTTTGCCAGAAAGTAAGTGAGAGACTCTGAAGTCTGCTGAAAGAGGGATCAATGGTCTGATAAAACAAAAATTGTGCTTTTTGGCCATTAGACTAAACGCTATGTTTGGCATAGGCCAAACACTGCACATCATCAAAAACATCCCTACCGTGAAGCATGGTGGTGGCTGTATCATGCTGTGGGGATGCTTCACTGCAGCAGCCCCTGGAAGGCTTGTGAAGGGAGAGGGTAAAATGAATGCAGCAAAATACAGGGAAATCCTGGAGGAAAACCTGATGCAGTCTGCAAGAGAACTGCAACTTGGGAGAAGATTTGTTTTCCAGGCAAGACAATGACACCAAGGATAAAACCAAAGCTACATAGGAATGGCTTAAAAACAACAAAGTTAATGTCCTGGAGTGGCCAAGTCAGAGTACAGACCTCAAATCAATTGAGAATTTGTGGCTGGACTTGAAAAGGGCTGTTCATTCACAATCCCTATACAATCTGATAGAGCTTGAGCAGTTTTGTAAAGAAGAATGGGGAAAAATTGCAGTGTCCAGATGTGCAAAGCTGAAAGAAGCCTATCCACAAGGGCTCAAGCTGCCAAAGGTGCACCTCCTAAATACTGACAAAGTCGGTTGCAATCAATTATTTTGTGTTTTATATTTCTAATTAATTTAGATCACTTTGTAGAGATCTGTTTTCACTTTGACGTGAAAGAGTCTTTTCCATTGATCAGTGTCAAAAAAGCCAAATTAAGTCCACTGTGAATCAATGTTGTAAAACAAGCTGCCTGTACAAATAGTCGTTCTTCAACATACTTCATTTTTTTGGGTGCTTTCTTGGAATCCCAAAGCCTGTCGGAACTGGCAACAGTTAAAAATAATCCTGGACAAAAGTAATTTAAAAATAGTTCCTACTGCAATTATTTTTAAATACGATTGTATGATGTAGCAAGGTTTCTCATCACTATAAAAAAGAAGTTGTGTAAGGTGAATGTCTTTGATACTTTTGCAATGCCATTTATGTAATCCAGAATATTGCAATAACATGTGGCATCCTTCAAATGTTGGGTAATTGTGTCCATGCACAGCAGTTGAATGTTGCCCAACATCACTCCATCCTGAAAAACAAGCTAAGGGTTGCATCAGCATGCCTCTTGACTATACAATCATTGCAACAACTGGTGTACTTGTACTTAATATCTATTGATTTCATAGTCCAACTCATTTCTTTTCTGTTAATTTCTAACCGTCTTTGCAAGTCACATGTCTTCACACTCAATTTATACATTCTTGGGGGAAGAAAGTAATAATTGATAGAATTAAAGTCAGGACTCTGGAGATGAGATTCCATGAATTCAATACTATCTAATAGACCCATAAAGATATGAAAGATATAATTCACTGAGGCAATAACATAAGCAAGACCCGTCTAAAAATGGAATAGTGAATGATAAACATGATATCTGAATGGGGCTTCATTACTATCTAGCATGTCTACATCATGTTACAGTCATCGATCTCTGCAAATATGGTGGTCTTAAGATCAAGGCCGAGATGCAAATTTATTTATCACATGGACGTTGAAATATACAGCGAAATGTTCCATTTATGTGAGCAACCAACACACTTAAGGATGTCCCACAAGTGTTGCCACACATTCTGGTGCCAACATAGCACACGAGCAATACTCACCAGAACAACACAGAACACAATAAAAACAGAAGACATCAAGTGGCAAAACAAGCTTTGATCCTCCCTCCTGCATACCCACCCACCCACAGACATACAGAGTATTCCAATCCCAGGACAGGCTGTCTTCAGCCTCCAGCAGACTTGGACTTGAGCTTGCAGACATTGGTCCTTCAACTTCCCAAGTGGACTTGCAGAGATTTGCAGACTTGGGGCTCCGGCCATTTGGCCTTAACTCCCAGACTTCCAATCTGGGCTTCTAATTGACCTTTGGACTTCGATCCCCAGCGCCAACCCCAGGACCCACAAATCACCAAACACTAGGCTACGATTTCTCACTCACTGATGATGGGACCCTAAATTCTAGGCCTCGAAATCCGGACTCTCCAAAAACGGGACCTAGAATACTATGCCTCATGTCAGGCCTTTCTCAGAGCTGACAGTTTGGTACAGTTCTGAAGAAATGCTGCATAAATTTTCCTTAAACATCTCCTTAATGCTCAAGACATTTTTTTAAATCTAGCGATGGTGGTGTGGGAATTGATTTTATCTGGACATGCACAGTGGGATTTGATCAGTTGTCTGTTACTCATTAAATTGAGGGTAAATCATGCTTTCCCTTTGGTCTTCTGAACTGCCTCTTGCTCTTTTCATTGACTACGTGTGTAATTATTAGAATTCAATGATTATGTCAGTATTTGGATATGCTTGCATTGGAGAGAGTTCAGGGGAGATTCACGAGAATTATCCTGGGAATGAAAGAGTTAACATATGAGGAGTCTTTGATGGCCCTGGGCCTAGCCTCACAGGAGTTTAGAAGAATGGGGGTGTATTTCATTGAAACCTATCAAATATTGGTAGGCATAGATAGAGTGGATATGGAGAGTATGTTTCTTATAACGGGGAATCTAGCACCAAAGAGCACAGCCTCAGAATACAAGGACATCCCTTTAGAACAGAGAAGAGGAGGAATTTCTCTTCAACATCAACAGTTTATTCATTTCCATAGGTGCTGCCTATCCTGTTGAGTTCCTCCAGTATTTCGTGTATGTTGCTTTGGAATTTCTTTAGCCAGGGAGTGGCGAAAATCTGAAATTCATTGCCATGAACAGCTGTGGAAGCCAGATAATTTGGTATATTTAAAGCAGAGGTTGATAGATTCTTAATTAGTAAGGATATCAAAGGTTACAGGGAGAAGGCAGGAGAATGGGGTTGAGAAGGATAATAAATCAGCCATGATGGAATAATGATGCAGATTAGAGGGGCTGAATGACTTAATTCTGCTCCAATGGTGAGAGAACACTTTCTTCTTCAGTCTTGCACCTGTAGGAAACTTTCTAGGGATGAGGTTGAATGGTAAGAGTTGTGGATCAGGCCAATAAATGGAGGCCAAGATTGTGGTGCATTCAGTGAGATGAGAGAAAGAGTGGTGATCTGGTGTCATTGGTTAATGTTGTGGGCTGGTGTAGTTGAGCCAAGGGAGATGATTATCAGTTAGGAGGTAGTTGGGTCAGGAATATAACAATGGTTGCTTTGTGTTGGGAGCACTGAAATTATCCATTGGGTTCCAGTTGGGTTAGTGGCCAATGTTCTGAGTGAAGAGCATGATTGTCGTCCTAGGAATAATGAGATAGGAAGTGTTAAATGACAAAGATTACTTCAGTCAAGGGAAGTTATTCTCACTTGAAGGTGGTGGTTTGAGTTAGGGGATATTGATTGTCAGTCAGGGTGTAGTTGAATATAAAGATAGTCAGTGAATGCATTTGTCAGTCAGTGGGTAGTTGAATATAAAGATAAAGATAAAAAATTAGCTTTATTTGTCACATGTACATCAACATATAGAGCAATATGCATCACTTACGTCAAATCAAATCAGTGAGGATTGTGCTGGGCAGCCCACAAGTGTTACTGCACTTCCAGACGCCAACATAGCATGCCACAACTCACTAGCTCTAACCATGAACCTTTGAAAGGTGGGAGGAAACCAGAGCAACTACAACCCACACCTTCATGGGGAGAACATACAAACTCTTTACAGCCAGTGGCAGAAATTGAACTCCAATCTTACAGCTGGCACCGTAAAGGACACTCATTTCCACCTACAGTAAGTGGGCTGTGAATTCCAGTTTTAGGCATTTAACAGAGAACAAGATTTAAGATTGTTTATTGTCATTCTTCAGTACACATGTGTAAAGGAGATCAAAATGATTGTTACTCTAGATCCAATGCAGCTTAAAAAGCACAATAAGCAAAAAGAACACAATCAAAAATAATAATAAATATAAATATAAAAGCAATCCAATTATACACAATGTACAGTACACTTGTAGTGTAATATACATAGACTGATTGTGTACAGAATACCTAAAGTGAAGTCACAACTAGTTGAGTCAAGTGTTGATTTCCATTTGGTGGATACTTAAATCAGGAGGCTGGGATTGTAAGTCAAGGGACTGCTCAGCTAGATGATATTAACCGCAATGGAAAGATAGGTTAGCAATGGGACATTGACTGTCACAGAGGGTAGTTAAATCAGGAGGCATTGATTGTAAATCAAAGGGAAGTTGAGTCAGGGGACTGTGGTTGTCAGTCATAGTGTAAGTGTCATAGGGGACTTAGAGAGGAAATCAGAGAGTAATTGAGTCAGGAAAATATAATAGTCTGTTTGTATCAGGGAGTATTGAACACCTGCATGGGATAATTCCACCAAAGACTCTAATTGTTACTTGGGTTGTATCTCTGAAAGCACAAAACACAGAACCTTTAAGTGGATGGGCTACAGCAGCAGCAGGCAATGAACATAGACACAGTAGTCACTTTATTGGATACAGGAGGTAACTAATAAATAAGTGTTTAGACAGACAGAGCCTGATTAGGGATAGTCAACTTGGCTTTGTGTGTAGTGAACCTGAATCTTTGTGGTTACTAAGGAGAGCAGTATCTAGGCTCAAAGGCTTTGCTAGCGTCCACTGCTGTATCGAAGGCTGCCAGTTCAAAAACTTTCCTCAGAATCCAAAGGCTGTTTCTGCTTCACTGAACACTTACTTTTGGAGTGAAGGGGGATGAGAGGTGACTTGAAAGTTTTGTACAAGAAAAGGCAGAAATTAAGTGAATAGACAGAGAATTTCCCTGTGGCAGAAATGGTTAATTGCAGGAGGCATAATTTTGAGGTGATAGAGGAAATTATTGGGTGGGGGGTGAATGTCAGAGGTAAGTTCTTCACACAGAGAGGTGGATTCATGGAATGCCTTGCCAGGGGTGGTGGCTGAGACAGATACATTAAGGACATTAAAGCGACTATTAGATTGGCACATGGATGATAAAAAAATGAAGTGTTATGTTCAAGGGAAGCATTAGATTGATCTGGAGTAGGTTAAAGGTTGGCACCACATTGTGGGCTGAAGGGCCTGTACTGTGCTGTAATGTTCTATGTAAATGCAGACCATATGGATAACATAAGAAATACAGCATCAGTAGGTCCCTTGTACTTGCTCTGCTCTTAAAACAGTTCAGGGCTGAGTTGGTTAATCTAAGCAACATTTTAGTGAACTAATCCCAAACTACTTGATTCCTTTAACACTTAAAATATATCAACCTCTGCTGTGAATCTAGTCTGCAACTGAGCCTCTACAGTAATCATGTGATTGTCCTCTGTGTGAAGAAATAGCTCCGCTCCGTTCTGTCCTCTTCAAACTCATTGATAAACCTGAGACCACAGCACCAGTCCTGACTAGCACAAATATTAGCCCTGCTGCTGTACAGCCCTGGTATCCCAAGTTTGATCCTGACCTCGGCAGCTGTCTGAACATTCTTCCTCTGACCACGTGGCTTCTCATAGTATCTCTGTTTCCTCTCACATCTCAAAGCTCTGCTAGTACATTGATTGGCTGCAAAAGAATAGTCCCATTTCTAGGGGTATAGATGCAGAATTGGGAAGGTGTTGACAGGATATGGGGATGATCAGTTTTGAAATGTGACTGATGGGAACATCCTAAAGCCCAGCAAAATTTGATAATTTGAATGACCTCCATCGATATTGTAAGGAAATATAAAAAATGAATAAATATGAAATCAATCCACTCTTTATGCTCTTCATAATCTCTCTGATTTTATTTAATAATCTTTTGTGTGGAACTTTATCAAAGGTCTTCTGAAAGTCAGAATACTTCACATCAACTAGTTTGCCCTTCTCTTTTTTGCTGGTTACAACTGCAAAAAAACCTGGTCTATCAAACATAATTTCCATAAGTCTATGCTGATCTAGTGCCATTACTCTATATTATACTATACCACTGTTACCCTTCCTACAGATGTCAGGCTAATGTGTCTATACCTCACTGTTTTCTCTCTCTCTTCGTAAACAGCAGGGTTGCACTTGACCCTTCCTTAATGTGCTTTGATTTATTGAAATGTATTGTGTACATTAAAGGTACTGTATAGATAATTTCTTCAAAACCACAGTTCAGAAATATTGTTGTGATTATAATTGTATTTTCTAAAAAAGATTGTCAAAAACCACTGTTTCTGAGATAATATTTTCTTCTGGTTGGTCAAGTGTCAGCCTATGCTTGTAAAAGTTCTGTAGATGCTGTTTATGTTTTGTCCTCAGAAATCTTTGATGCAACAGCTGCAGGACACTGCCAGACAAGAAATATCTATCCCCTAAGAAGCAGAGGGAGATCATCCTGTTGCACCATCATGTGGTGGTCATTGTGTTGGGCATCACAATGTCCAGGGACGGAAAAGACTACTGAAAATGGTGGATGCCACCCAGTCCACCACAGGAAAGTCAGCATCCATCATCAGGGCCACCCATCATCCAGGCCATTTTCTCTTCTTGCTCCCACCTTCGGGAAGGAAGTACATGAGCCTTAGGTTTGTGGAGTGGGAGATCGAGGAGGTAGTTGGAGGCAGTTCCTTGTGGACTTTACGCACTAGTTTTAAGGGGCAGTGGGGCCTGGAGGGACTTTGTCTGCATAGCGTGAGTTTGTGGAGTGTATTGGAGCCAGTTCCCATTGGACTTCGCATGCCAGTTTTGAAAAGCGAGCTGGGTCTTTTGTGAATTATCTGCGGAGCAGGAGATTGCTTGAGTTAGTTGTAACTTAACAAGGGCCAATAAGTAGACTCAAGTTTTAAGCAGAGTGGCCATGGTTAGTGTGAGTGGACAGTGTTAGAATGGCTTTGTTTCAACAGGCTTAGGTGAGAACAGCCACAAGCCAGTACCTACAGTTAAGAAGTTAGGATGATATTTTAGGTTGGCAGGATGGTATTTTTGGTAGGGGAATGCTCCTTCTGTGAGCTGTGGGATTTCAGTGTATCTTGATGATGTTGTCTGCAGGAAATGGAGCCAACTTCAGCTCCTGACTGAAAGGTCAAGGTTATGGAGCAGGAGCTGGATGCACTCAGGACCATCCAGGGGAATGAAAACTTCACAGAAGAGATTTTTACTGAGGTGGACAGAAAACATAGAGTGCCGGCTTCAGATAGAAGATGGATGACCATCAGGAGAAGCAAGGGGAGTAAGTAGTCAGTACAGAGTTCGCCTGTGGCTATTCGTCTCAGCAACAAGTATAGCTCTTTATATAATGCTGGGGTCTGGGCAGAGCAGTAGCCACCAGGCCAGTGTCACTGTGGCCAGCTCTGAGGCTCAGCAAGAAAGGGTAAAACCAGGAAGAGAGGAGACCTGATGCTTTGGGGGATAAGCAGGAGATTCTGTGGCCACAAAAGAGAAGCCAGAGTGCTGGGGTCCAGGATGTCGCAGAGCAGGTGCAGAAGATTCTCAAGAGGGAGGGTGAGCAGCCAGAGGTCATAGTGCACATTGGCACCAGTAGCATAGGTAGAAAAGGGGAAGAGGTCCCACATAGTGAGCATAAGCAGTTAGGGAAGAGGCTGGAGAGCAAGATCTCCAAAGTAGTAATGTCTGGATTATTCCCAGTAAGACATGCTAGTCAGGGCAGAAACAGGATGATAATATAGGTGAATGCACAGGTACAGTACTATCATTCAAGGGGTAGCTGAGGAGATTGTGGAGGCATTGGTAATGATCTTTCAAGAATCACTAGATTCTGGAATGGTTCTGGAGGACTAGAAAATTGCAAATGTCACTTCACTCCTTAAGAGAGAGAAGCAGAAGAAAGGAAATTATAGTTAGCTTGACTTCAGTGGTTGGAAAGATGTTGGAGTCTATTACTAAGGAAGAAGTTTCTGTGTACTTGGAGGCACATTATAAAATAGGTCAAAGTTAGCATGGCTTCCTTAAAGGGAAATCTTGTCTGCCAAACCTTTTGGAATTCTCTGAGGAAAAACAGGCAAAATGGATAAACAAAAGTCAGTGGATATTTCTTACCTCGATTTTCAGAAGGCTTTTGTCAAGGTGAAAGCCCAAGATATTACAGGAAAGATACAAGCATGGATGGAAGATTGACTGATTGGCAGGAGGTAAAGAGTAGGAATAAAAGGAGCCAATTCTAGTTGGTTGCCTGTGATTAGTAGTGATCCACAGGAGTCAGTACTTCGACCACTTCTTTTCACGTTGTATGTCAAATTGATGGTGGAATTGATAATTTTGTTGTCATGTTTATAGATGATACAAAGATAGGTGGAGGGGGAGGTAGAGTTGAGGAAGAAGGGGGCCTGTAAAAGGACTTAGACAGATTGGGAGAATGAGCAAGGAACTGGCAGATGGAAGATAGTGCATGGAAGTGTCTGGTCAAGCACTTTGTTAGAAGGGGTAAAGGCAGAGCTATTTCCTCAATGGGGAGAAAACTAAAAAAAATCAGAGGTGTAAATGAACTTGGGAGTCCTCGTGGAAGATTCCCTAAAGATTAACCTACAGGCTGAGCCAGTGGTAAGGAAGGCAAATGTAATGTTAGCATTCATTTCAAGAGAACTAGAATATGAGAGCAAGGATGGGATACTGAGGCTATAAGGCATTAGTCAAACCGCACTTGGAGTATTGTGAGCAGTTTTGGGCTCCTTATCTAACAAATGTACTGCCATTGGAGAGGGTCCATAGGAAATTCAGAAAATGATTCCATGAATGAAAAGGTTAACGTAGTAGGAGCATTTGATGGCTCTGGGCCTGTACTCACTGGAGTTTAGAAGAATGAAGGGGATCTCATTGAAACCTATCAAATATTGAAAGGCCTAGATAAAGTGAATGTGGAGAGAATGCATCCAATAGTGGCGGGGTCTAGGGCCAGCGGGTACAACCTCAGAGGGATGTCCATTTAGAACACTGATGAGAAGAAACTTCTTTAGCTAGAGGGTGGTGAATCTGTGTAATTTGTTGCCACGGATAACCGTAGAGTTCAGTCATCGAGTATATTTAAAGTGGAAGTTGAAAGGTTCTTAGGGAGTCAAAAGCTATGGTGGAAGAAGGCAGGAGAATGGGATTGAGAGGGTTAATAAATCAGCCATGATGAAGAGGCAGAGCAGATTCAATGGGCCAAGTGGCCTAATTTTGCTCCTATGTTTTATGGTATTTATGGTCCTGTGGTCTTACTACCAGATTTAGAAAGTTTTTACTCTACCTCCACCAGACTCTTCAACCTGCGCAGAAAACTTCACTCACCTCAACTTTGAACTGATTCCACAACCTTCAGCTCACTTTCATGGACTCTACAATTCATGTTCTCTGTATTATTTATTATTTTTGTTTGAAAAATTTGTCTTCTTTTGCCTTAGGTTTATTGTTGGTCTTTGTTACTTAGAGTTTTTTAAAATAAATTCTATTGTATTTCTTTATTTTTACAAGAAAATTAATCTCAGGGTAGTATATAATAACATTTCTGGACTTTGATGATAAATTTATTTTGAACTTTGAACCCCTCCCTCACAATAACCCTCCGTTTTCCTTTCATCTTTGCACCGATCTAAGAGTATGAGATGATCAGAATTGCTTTTTCTGTGTCTTGTCTTTGTTTTCTCAGCTCCTCTTTCTTGTTCATTTTCTACTCTTGTTATACTTAATTAAGTGGCCTTAAGCAATAAATCTCATGCTGCATTCTTGACTTCTAGAGAGCCTCTGGATCAGAAAGGCATCAGGAACTGGACGTTTGTGTTCTTCTGCTTTATTTTGCAATTACTCACTGGAGTTACCACTGAGGGTTGCAGATGGAAGCTGCTTAGCTGGAGAAGTTATGGTCCAGGAGGAAGGCGGAACAGCAAGATGCTTTTTCCAGCTTGTGGTCACTGAGACTTCTACAGGCCAGGGCCCTTCTATCTTTGATTCTCCAGCAGCACCAAGTGAGCCCTAACAACAACTGGAATGCCCGGAGAATATTACCTAGTGAGCACCAAGGTCATCCCTCCAAGACTCCCAAGAACATCTCAACCCAGAGAACCCAAAGAACCCAGATAACATGACCTAGTGAGCCCCAAGGGCATCACTAAGGGAATTCCAAGAACATCACAACTCAGAGAACCCAGAGGACATCACCAAGAGACTCATAAAGTGAAACTTCAAGGCCAGAGATCCCAGAGGATTAAATGTAGAATATACTCAATGACTTGGCTTTACAACCATCTGTGCAATGAATTCCACAGATTCATCACACTCTAGCTAAAGAAATTCCTCCTTATCTCTATTCTAAAGGGATGTCCTTCTATTCTGAGGCTGTGCCCTCTGGTTCTATCCTATCTGCCACTTCTTTGCCCATTCTCCTAATCTATCGAAGTCCTTCTGCAGACTCTCTGTTTCCACAAAACTACCTACCGCTTTACCTAGCTCTGCATCTTTCTCAAACTTGCCCAGCTTCAAAAGTAATGCCTCAAGAAGCAGCATCCATTATTAAGGACCACCATCACCCAGGAAACGCCCTCGTCTCATTATCACCATCAGAGAAGAGGTACAAGAACTTGAAGACACACACTCAATGTTTTAGAAGCAGCTTCTTCCCCTCCATCATCAGATTTACCAACAGTAAATGAACTAACCCATGAACACTGCCTTTATTTGCACTACTTATTTAATTTTATTATAGTGTATATATTTCATATTGTAATTTATTGTATATTTTATTATTGCACTGTAATGCTGCCACAAAACAACAAATTTCATGACATGTCTGTGATAGTAAACCTCATTCTGTTCCAAATTTTGAACGTGCTTTCCAACTAGCATAGAATGCTGGTGCACTATGAAAATAGCCATCTCAAGTGAGCAATGAAAGGAATGTAGTTAACTGGAGGCAGATGAAACCTCTAGGAGTGCATTCTGCCCAAAGTAGCAACCCATCACAGAAAACAATAATCAATTCAATATTCCAGGGGTCAATGCATTTACTGAAACTGGAGACAGTCCTCAGTGAACGCGGAGTGTTATCAGCCTCTGTGGAAGGAAATCTTATTACAAAATTCTTAAGTTATGTCAGTGAAAAAAATTGAAATATTTCTTGAAGTGACAAAACACAACTACTGAGAAACCCACTAAGAAACTAGAGTTGCGGAGATGTTGACATTGCATATGGGTTCATCTCTTCCAAGGTAGTAGCTTGATTAATTCAATCTAAATGTTCTTCAAAAAGAAAAAGCCATGTTCTAAAAAAGTTCTAGACTCACTAAAAGATTTAAAAGATTTCACTTCATTCCTCGAAAGCACATTGCCAGTTCTCCTTACCTTATAATCTCTGTTAAGCTACCATACAGAAAAATGTAGCAAGAAGCTTGTTGAGAATCCCTTCATCAGAATTGAGACATTTTCAGGTCAAGTTTTGTATGTTTTTGGTAGCTGCAGGGAATCCCCATGTTATAAACAATAAGTCAAGTCAAGTCAAGTCAACTTTTATTGTCATTTCGACCATAGCTGCTGGTACAGTACACAGTAAAAATGAGTCAACGTTTTTCAGGACCATGGTGTTACATGACACAGTACAAAAACTAGACTGAACTACGTAATTAAAAAAAAAACAACAGAGAAAGCTACACTAGACTACAAACCTACACTGTAGGTCTGTACACTAGAAAGTGCACAAAAGCAGTGCAGGCATTGCAATAAATAATAAACAGGACAGTAGGGCAAGGTGTCAGTCCAGGCTTCGGGTATTGAGGAGTCTGATAGCTTGGGGGAAGAAACTGTTACGTAGTCTGGTCGTGAGAGCTCGAATGCTTCGGAGCCTTTTCCCAGACAGCAGGAGGGAGAAGAGATTTATGAGGGGTGTATGGGGTCCTTCATAATGCTGTTTCCTTTGCGGATGCAGCGTGTAGTGTAAATGTCTGTCATGGCAGGAAGAGAGACCCTGATGATCTTCTCAGCTAATACATGTAATAAGATGTATCACTTACGACCACTTCCATATTGATGAGTTTATTTACAGGATTACTGATCAGGGTTATTTCTCCTGTTAGGACAGTGATCATCCATGAAAGTGCAACAGGCTAAAACTGGGAGAATGGAGCGTCCAACTTGTGGTCAAACAATTGAGACTAAATCACAGCTCTGGTCACTGGAATGTAAGTTTGAATATATGCCCAACTAGCAAGGAAATTCAGCTTTGGTTTTGCTGTGCATGTCTCTTAACCTCAAAGAAGCCTAAGGTCAAGCAGGGATTAACACTCACAAAATGCTGGAGGAACACAGGAGGTCAGATGGCATCTGTGGAGAGGAATAAACAGTCAAAATTTCCATAAGACCTTAACACATACGAGCAGAATTAGGGCATTTGGTCCATCAAGTCTTCTCCACCATTATATCATGGATAATTTATTATCCATCTCAACCCCATTCACCTGCTTCTCCCTGTAACCCTTTGGCACCCTCACTAGCCAAGAACCTATCAAACCTATCAAATTAGCCAGAGGGTGTTGTTTCTGTGGAAGTCATTGACACAGATGGCTGTGGAAGCCAAATCACTAGGTATATTTAAAGCAGTGGATGATAAGTTCTTCATTAGTCAGGGTGTCTCTTAGGAGACTGGTCAATTCCTGGATTGATCAGCAGGGGCTTAAATAGTTCCCTAAGGGTGTCTTTTTTTCCAGAACTGATTGGACTCTTGTGATTGAGAAAGAGCCTTTGCTTTTTTTTCCTGAGTCTTTTCTATTTATTTTAATGTCTGCTTACTGCCTGCCATTTCTGGGTCTTATTTGTACATCAGTATCTTGGATTACTGAATTTGTGTTTGGATATACTGCATTTTTGAATATGGTTGCCTGCTTTTGCCCATGCCTGCTTTTGTTTTGCTCCTCTGGGCTTAACAACAGTAAATTTGCTTTTGAATCTGCACATCACTCCTGTCTGCATTGTGGTTTCTGCGATTAGGTTTACTCAATCTTCAGTGGTACAGAAAAGGACTTTCAATCCAGTGACCTGAGTTTGATTCCAGATTGGGCCATTTTCCTTACAGTATCAAAAGTTACAGAGAGGTGGCCGGAGAATGGGATTGAGAGGGAAAATAAATCGGCTATGGTAGAATGGTGGAGCAGACTTGATGGGTTGAATGGTCTAATTCTGCTCCCATGTCTTATGCCTTGTATGGCTGTAACATGACATTCCAACCTGTGTTCAGTTCCCTAGCAGATGAAGGTAAGCATGTCACACACCATCAGAATCAGAATCAGCTTGAGATAGGTTATGAAATCTGTTGCTCTGACATTTACTGCATAAATCCTGCCCTGGTTTAACATGCCAAAATGCCACACTTTAACTTGTCTACATTGAATTCCATCTGCCACTTCTTGGCTCACTTTCCCAGTTGATCTAGATCTTCTTCTAAACATTAAATAACCATTTTTACTCTCCAGTATACCTCCAACTTTGGTCCACACACATACTGACCATGCTATCTACTTGCATTTTCATTCAAATCATTAATAATAACAAGCCACTCTCTGTAAGAAGTTGGTACCCTCTCGCTGTGACTGCGTGGGTTTCCTCCAGGTTCTCCAGTTTCCTCCCACAGTCCAAAGACGTACCAGTGGGAAGGTTAATTCGTCATTATAAATTGTCCCGTGATTAGGTGAGGGTCAACTTGGGGTTGATGGGCAGCACAGATCAAAGGGCCAAAGATATGATTATCTTATCAATAAGTAGATAACCTAAGGTAGTGTAATGTTGGTGCCAGCAGTAACTGATCAGAGTTTGAGTCCCACCATTGTCTGTAAAGAGTTCATACGTTCTCCACATGATTTTGTGGGTTTCCTCTGGGTGCTCCTGTTGCCTCCCACATTTTAAAGACATAGAGGTTAGGGTTAGTATATTGTGGGTATGCCATGTTGGTGCCAGAAGCATGGCAAGACCTGTGGGCTACCCCAGCACTATCCTCAGACACAATACTACAATTTCACTGTGTATTTCAATGTACATGTGACAAATAAAGCTATTCTTTATTTTATAATTTTTCATTGAGGTTATTTTAAAGAAGAAATCGATGAGGTTTTGAGCAGTTATGGAACTGAGGGCCGTAAAGAACTGAAACAGTAGTAGAGGTCTGGGGCAGATCAGCTATGATTTTATTGAATGGCAGGTTAGGCTTGAGGGGTCAAGAGGCCTACCCATGCTCCTATTTTCATATGTCCTTGTGTTCTTATGAGAGTGACAATTGAGAACACGAGGCCTACAACATTTTTATTCTTTGCAGTGCATTTTCAACATGATTTTATGCATTTTGTGGTGTTATTTGTACATGATGCATGAGTGGCACTGGTAAGATTTGCATTTTCTGCTTAATGCTAATAAAGATTATTCTTGGTTTAAGGCCCAAATAATATCATCTGCTCAAAACCTCTGAATATTTATCTATTCACATTTCTATTGCCAATTAAATGTAGGATGTGATAAAAACACACCAAACTGCCTGATAACTATACTTTTAATTAATTGTTATTAATTTGAATAAATCAAAAATGTACCACATTGTTTCAAATTAGACTTTCAGTTTCACAACTCTTTTAGCTACATAGCTTTGACTGTAAATTTGGATAAGTGTGTGGATTGGAGCAGTATGGAGGCTGAAGGACCAGGTACATGTCAATGGGACTAGGCAGAGTAATTGTTTGGCATGGACTAGATGGGCCAAAGGGCCTGTTTCTGTGCCATAATTCTCTAAGACTTTAAGGTACTTCCACAACTTCCAAAGCTCAATACTTGTATTCATATGTTACCCACTCATGATGAACCTGGCCAGGGTTCGATCTTGGTGAGATCATATCTGAATCCCTGACTCAGGACATTTTTCAGTGGTTGGTCTCCAGAGTTATTGTGGATGGCATCATTTTATAAGATAAAAGTTTATTTATTCAAAGGAAATTATTGTTGCGAGGTTGCTCAGTCAGAAATATATATTTTAAAATGTATTCCATCACACACCTTCCAAACATTGCTAAGTTCTTTAGTCCAGTTGTAATTCCAGTCCTTATCCACACACACGGTTATGGAGTTGTAGAACACTAAAGATTTGAAACAGGCCTTTTGGCCCACCTCGTCTGTGCCAAACCAATAATCTTTCTAGTCCCATCGACCTGCACCTGGACCTGCAAGCTTTAATAGTTTTCCTCGCTTTCCACTACATCTCCAATCTTGGTGTCGTCATCTGCTAATTTGCTGATCCAGTTAATCACATTTGTCATCCAGATCATTGATATAGAAGAAAAACAACAACAGATGCAGCACCAAACCCTATGTCACAGCATGAGTCACAGGCCTACAGTCATAGAGGCAACCATCTACAATATCTCTCTGGCTACTTCCTTGAAACCAATGTCTAATCCACTTTACTACATCATCTTGAATGTCAAGTGACTGAAACTTCTTGACCAACCTCTCATGAGGCACATTATCAAATGCCACGCTGAAGTCGATGTAGATATCATATGTCTTGCCTTCATCAACTTTCCTGGTAACTTCCTTGAAAAACTCTATGAGTTTGGTTATACACATCCTATAATTTCCTGGTTTATTCTTAGAGACTTTTTTGAACAATGGAACAACGTTGGCTATCCTTCAATCTTCCAGGACCTCACCCTATGGCTAAGGATGATCTAAATATCTCTGCTAAGGCCCCTACAATTTCTGCACTTGCCTCCAGCAGAGTTGTGAGAACACTTGTCAGGCCCTGGGGACCCTAACTTGCCTCAGGACAGCAAACACTTCCTCCTTTGTAAACTGGATAAGACCATTGATTCATGGGCCCACGACTTCACTGCTGCATTTTCTCACAGCTATAGACTCTGTATTTGTCTCCCAAGTAAATACATATGCAAAAAATACCATTGACAATCTCCCCTATCTCTTTGGTCTCCACGTTTTGATTACCTCTCTGATCTTCCAGAGGACCAATTTTGTCTGTTCCTGTTCTTTTGTCCAAACCTCATGCCTTCTTTTAGCCCTCCTGAGTTCCTTCTTAAGTGTTCTCTTGCATTTCTTACACTCCTCAAGAACCTCATTTGTTCCATCCTGCCTATACCTGCTATAATATCTTCTTTTCCTTAACAAGGCCTCAATATCTCTTGAAAAGTAAGTTTCCCTAAATATAATCCCATTAACATGGCTAGACCTTTCTTTTTCCTCAGTTCTACCCATAAAGCCTCACTAGATGAGTTCTCCAGTCTGTCCTAACTGAGCACTGCTGTAACATTTTCTCTGACTAGTAATGCCACCCCTTCCTCTTTAATCCCACCTGCTCCCTCATGCTTAAAACAACTAAACTCCAAAACATTGAGTTGCCAGTCCTGCCCCTCCTGCAAACAAGTCTCAGTAATGGCTACAATGTCATAATTCCATGTGCTGATCCATGCCCTAAAATCATTTACTTTTCCTACAATACTTGCATTGAAATATACTCAGTTCAGGACGTCAGTCCCAACATGCTCAACCTTTGTATGTAGACTTAACAAGATCTTGCTGTACAACCACTCCACTTTCTGTTCTGGTGCTTCCCCTCGAGCAGCATTAGCAAACCTCAGTGTTACCATTGTGTGCTTTTTTAATTTCTTCAAATTCCTACTGGCACCATTGATGCACCATCAATAACTCTCTGAGACGTGAGGCGAGATATCGGCTTTTATTGACTGGAAAAAAGAACAAGCAGCAATTGACCACCATACTACATCCTGGAGACTGAGGGCAGGGCTCAGGCCCCAATCGCCTTTATACCGGGGTCTGTGGGAGGAGCCACAGGAGCAGTCAGTGGGGGGGGGGGGGGGGGGGCGTGTCCAGACAGGTATATGTAGTTCACCACAACCATCAAAACATTGCCTCAATCATTTGGTTTTGTAAATATCAGGGTGTTTGTTTTTGCTTTTCCAAACTTTGAATCACCCTTTCTGCAACGGCTTCTACCATTTGCTTGTTCTGCCCTTAGAATGGTTCACAGTGAGATGCTTGTGCTTGATTTGAATTATCTTTATTATGGATTTGTCTTCATAACAATGACCACAAACTTTATTCATCACAGGGCATTCCATTTCTCTCTGCAAAGACACATATTTAAAAGCCAATTAATAACTGCTTTGTCCTTTCCTTGACAAGACACATTGGCAGGATTCTCCATGATATTTGATGCCGATACGGCTGATGAGCCCAACATACACGAAGTAAGTGTTTTTCTTAGAAACATGTATCGAATAAAATTATAATTTTGGTTCCATATTCAGTGCATGCATTCCTCAGGATATTGTATCTGTAACTGATTGCTGAGATATGTGGGTCTAAATATTTCTTACTTGATGATTCCCATTGGAGTTGTACATAAAGAATCACCACTTATCAAAGTGATCTGCTGACACAGCTGAGGTTGTGTCATAAGTTAAGGGTGAAATATTTAAGGGGAACATGAGGATGGACCTCCTCACAGTGGATGGTGCAAGTGTGGAATGAAGTGTGTATTCAATTTCATCATTTAAGTGAGGTCTGGATAGGTACATGGATGGGTGGTGGGGGGGGGGGTTGCTGGTGTATAGACAGCTATGGTCTAGGTGCGAATCAACGGGCCTAGACAGAATAATGGTTCAGCACAGACTAGATGGGCTGAAGGGCCTAGTTCTATGCTGTAGTACTCTGTGGTTGCTTTGTGGTGTGCTAATATAGAACAGATCGGAGCCTTGTTATGTACTGCTCCACTGCCTATTGAAGGTTCAAGTGTTTATACCAAAATAAATGCGAGACAAACTTCTTCTTATCTGTTTCCAAGCAACTGGCAGAATGACGTAAATTAGACAGAAATGAATCGTTATTTCATGCATACAAGTTCCACTGTGACAAAATGAGAACTTTTTCCTTGGAGAACAGATTTCTTCAACATACTCAGTTGTTAAGACATAAAAACATTTTCTTTCCAATGAAGGCATGGAGACAGCTTAAACTATTGTCCAGGCTAATGAGATCGTAAAATTCAACTGAGAATTAATGTTCTCCTTGCTAAAAATAAGAATCCCAAAGAGTTTAGACTTATTCCAAAATAATCCAGGACTTGGAGCTACGATTTTCATACTGTCAAAGGAGGAAAATCCATCTTAGACCATAAGACATAGGAGCATAATTAGGCTATTCACCTATTTGAGTCTGCTCTGCCATTTTGGAAATACACTGCACATTTTTAACAATGATAGAAACATAGAAAACCTAAAGCACAATACAGGCCCTTCAGCCCACAAAGTTGTGCCAAATATGTCCCTACCTTAGAAATTACTAGGCTTACCCATAGCCCTCTATTTTGCTAACCTCAATGTACCTATCCAAAAGTCTCTTAAAAGACCCCATCATATCTGCCTCCACCACCATTGCTGGCAGCTCATTCCATGCACTCACCATTCTCTGCGTAAAAAACTTACCCCTGATGTCTCCTCTGTACCTACACCCCAGCATTTTAAACCTGTGTCCTCTTGTGGCAACCATTTCAACCCTGGGAAAAAGCCTCTGACTATCCACACGATCAATGCCTCTCATCATCTTATACATCTCTATCAGGTCACCTCTCATCCTCCGTCGCTCCAATGAGAAAGGGCCAAGTTCACTCAACCGTAGATTGTGCAGGTGAATGCGATTAGTAATTTCTAAGGTAGGGACACGTTTGGCACACTTTGTGGGCCAAAGGGCCTGTATTTTGCTGTAGATTTTCTATGTTTCTATATCACAAGACCATAAGACTACAAGAAATAGGAACCCAGAATTATGCCAGTGAGAACAGGCCCAGAGCCATCAAGAATTCCTCTAACATTAACCCTTCCATTGCTGGGATTAGTCTTGTAAACTATCCTGGACCTTCTCCAATGTCAGCATAGACTTTATGTAGAGTCCCAAAACTGCTCACAATACTTGAAGTAGTGTGGTTTGTCTAATGCCTTATAAAGCCTCACAGTTTACATCCTTGCTTTTGTACTGTATCCTTTCATTCCCTGCCTGTTCACGTGCCTGACAGAATGCTTCTTAACCATTACTCCAGGTATTTCCACCACCCTCACCTCAGAGTTCATTCCTGGCATATGCCACTCGTCGTAAAAAAACTTGCCTCAAATCTCTTTAAATGTTCCCTCTCACCTTAAAGTTCTGCCCCTTAATATTTGACATTTTCACCCTGGGGAAAAATAATCTGAATATCTACTTCATCTATTGGCATGGGCAGTATTTTAGGTACACCTGTCTCTAGACTCTAAGAGTTTACAGAGTATGGTGTGAAAAACAAAAAAAACATCTAGTGAGCAACAGTTCTGTGGGCAAAAACACTACATTAATGAAAGAAGTCAGAGGAGAATGGCCAGACCAATTCAAGTTGACTAGAAGGTGACAGTAACTCAAATAACCAACCGTTACAACAGTGGTGTGCATTTGAGCATCTCTGAATGCACATCATGAAGGGGATGGGCTACAGCAGCAGAAGACCAGTCAAGCTTCCAGTCCTGTACCGAATAAAGTGGCCACTAAGTGTATGTTTCTCATAACGTATAAAGTTCTATCTGGTCTCCCCCTCAGCTTCCAACAATTCAGAGAAAATAGTCCAAGTCTGCAAAGCTCACCATTAACTATACTATACCTAACAACTACAGCAACATCTGTCAAACAAAAGAAACAGTTAACATTTCAGATCTATGGCATGTCATCAAAAGTAAAGGTACAAAATTGAAGCTGGTAGAAATTGGAGAAGCAAAATTTGCTAAAGTAATTCCCACCAACGTGTGACCACATAGTCGACATGGATTCAAATGGACAGGATGCTAAAAGCCTAGATAACTCTTTGCCTTTTTATCAGACTCTAACATTATTTCAAAGACACTATTTTCTGAGATCTATCTATCAAAGAAGAATTACTTTCATAGAAGAGCATGAGATTATACTTGTGAAATCCTTTCATCATACTGCAGCTGTTACAAATATTCACTCACAAATTACCTTTGCAAAGCACCCTACTTTCAATTATTGGCTGAGCTGAAAACCAAAGCTTTCCAATGGGTAATCCATCTCTGGTGATCACGTTGAGATAATACATCCAACATCTTTGCCTTTGGAACATAAAACTGTAACTCTTAGGAGCAGAATTAGGCCAGGTCTGCTCAGGCATTCCACCATGGTGGATCTAACATCCCTCTGAACCCCATTCTCCTGCCTTTTCCCTATAACTTTTAACAACCTTACTAAACAAGAACCTATCAATCTCCACTTTAAATATACCCACTGATTTGGCCTCCTGTCAGGGTGCTGAAGCAGGAACCCAATCACAGACAAAGTACTGTGCGCACTGTGGTATTTACTGAGTAGCAAATCCAGAGGGGCAACAAAGTCAGCATCAAAGTTCAGGCAAAGATCAAAAATTCCAGAGATATCCAAAAACCAGAATCAGGAAACAGGCAGATTTGGTATTCAGATACATAGAGTACAGATACAAATACTGGAAAGGCTCAGAAAAACTCACTGGCACAATCTGACAACAAACAGGTGAAAACACAGGACTGAAATACACTGAGCAATAACCAGAGAGGCAGATGATAGGTGGAGCACAATGAGCCACAGGTGGCAGCAATACAGGTAATAGCGGGAAACGGATGAGAGACGGAGTATTCAGTAATACAGGGGCCGGAGTAGGGCAGGAGTGGGGATAGGTGCACATGGGGCATGAAAACAAACAAGGGCACATGGCTTTACAAAACCACAGACTGACGGCTAGGCAGAAACACACAAAAAGACAAAGTTCAACTGGAGGTACTAGCAGCACCACCACCCCCACTATGGACACCTTCTGGCATCAGGGCAGGTAGAGTTGGGTGTTGGCGATGAAAGTCCCTGATGAGAGAGGGGTCCAGAATGTTACGGGTGGGGACCCAACACCTCTCCTCAGGACCATAGCCCTCCCACTCCACAAGGTACTGGAGGCCACGGCCCTGGCGATGAATGTCCAGCAGTTGACGCACTGTGAAGGCCTCTGACCCATCAATGAGCTGTGGGGGAGGGGTGGCTCATGAAAGGCTTGACGAGGGACACATGGAAGGTGGGATGAATGTGACGGAGAGTGGAAGGGAGCTTGAGACGGACGGCAGCAGGGCTGATGACTTTCCCAATGGGAAAGGGGCCGATGAAGCGGGGGGAGGGGCGAGCTTGCGGGAATCCATCTTGAGGGGCAGGTCTCAGGTTGAAAGCCACACACGATCTCCCTGGCCATAACGTGGGGCCTTGGAGCGATGGCGGTCAGCTTGACGCTTGATCCTAGCAGAGGCATGGAGAAGGCCAGAACGAGTACGTCTCCACGTCCACTGACAATGGCAGATGAATGCCTCAGCAGATACAACGCCAACCTCCTCCTCCAGGGCAGAAAACAGTGGAGGTTGGCAGCCAAGGCAGCTCTTGAAGGGGGAGAGACCAGTGGATGAGGACTGATGAGAGTTTATGGCGTAGTCGGCCCAGGGTAGCTGCTGACTCCACACAGAGGGGTTCTGGGAGACCAGACACTGCAATCGTCTCTAGCTGTTGGTTGGCCCGCTCGGTCTGTGGGTGGAATCCTGAAGACAGACTCAGAAGCACCAAGAAGATTACAGAATGCCCTCCAGAAGGTGGATGTGAATTGAGAGCCCCAGTCTGACAGAACATCTACAGGTAAACCATTTAATTTAAAAACATGCAGTACTAGTAATCTGGCTGTTTCTTGGCAGAGGGGAGTTTAGGTAAAGGAATGAAGTGTACAGACTGGGAGAAATGATCAACTACTGTGAGAATGGTGGTGTTACCATCTGATGGGGGAAGACCGGTGACAAAATCCAGGGCAATCGGGGACCAGGATCTCTTGAGGATAGACAGAGGTTGTAACAAACCAGCAGGTGACTGGTTACAGTTCTTGCCTTGAGAATAGACAGAGCAGGCAGAGACAGAGTTGTGGATGTCATCTCCCATGGAGGGCCATCAGAACCGCTGACTGATGAAGGCCTGAGTTCGCTTGGTTCCAGGGTGACAGGGTAACGGGAAGAATGACCCCACTGCAATACCTGTGAGCGGACAGAGCTGGGGACATAAACACGGTTAGTGGGGCATTGACTCGGGGCTGCCTCGCTCTGTTGAGCAGCTTGCACAATGGATTCAATGTCCCATGGCGCTACACCCACGAGACAGTGAGCAGGGAGGATGACATCGGGGACCTCAGGGTCTCAGAGGAAGGAAATCTTCGGGAGAGGGCATCAGTTTTTCCATTCTTGGAACCAGGGCAGAAGGACAGAGTAAAATTGAATCTTGAGAAAAACAAGGACTAACAAGCTTGACAGGAGTTGAGACGCTTGGCCATACGGATATATTCCAGATTCCTGTGATCAGTCCAGACTAAGAGTGGCACCTGGGTTCCCTCCAGCCAATGCCTCCACCTCTCCAAAGCTTCACAGCCAGCAGCTCCTGGTTTCTGACATCATAACTTCACTCTGTGGGAGTAACGCGGTGAGAGAAGGTGCAGGGATGTACCTTCTCATCCTTGGCTGAGTCCTGAGAGAGAACATCTCCTGCACCAATGTCAGACGCATCCACCTCTACAATGAACTGCCAGTTGGTGTTGGGATGAATCAGAATATAGAATAAAATTGAAAAAGAAATAACATGCACCAGCAGGAGATGAAGACGGCTGGATGATTCCTTTCAGCTAGAGACTCTTGAATGTACTTATTCATGGCTTCTGTTTCAGGTATGGACAGGGAATACAGGCGGCCCCTTAGGGGAGATGTACCAGGCAAGTCAATGGTACAATCATATTGATGATGAGGTGACAGGGAAGTGGCCCAGGACTTGCTTAACACAGCCTTGAGGTCCAAGTATTCAGGAGGAATGGCACTAAGGTCTGGAAATTCCTCGGGGGGATCTGGGCATGGCAGAGGTAGTGGGAATGACAGAATGGGCTCCAACCTACAATCTTGCGACTGAACCTGTCAATGTGGGGGTTGTGTCTGACTAACCAGGGATGGCCCAGGACAATGGGAGCTTGAAGAGAGTCAATAACATAAGGGGTTAACTGTTCATGATAGCTGCCGGATAAACCAAGACTCACCAGGGTCATGACATGGGTGATGTTAGCCAGTCTCTGACTGTTCAAAGCATTGGCCACCAATGCATTTGGCAGCTTTG
The DNA here is from genome assembly GCF_048418815.1 of Hemitrygon akajei. NCBI lineage: Eukaryota > Metazoa > Chordata > Chondrichthyes > Myliobatiformes > Dasyatidae > Hemitrygon > Hemitrygon akajei. Next base: position 145,894,643 of record NC_133124.1, on the reverse strand, counting down.
GGCTTATGCTCACTGAAATTTAGTAGAAAATGGAGGATCTCATTGTACCCAGAACTAGAGGACCGACCCCTTAAAACAGCGATAAGGAGGAAATTTTAGCCAAAAAGTAGTAAATCTGTGGAATGCTCTGCCACAGGCTGCAGTGGAAGCCAAGTCTGTGCGTATATTTAAGGTGGAAGTTGGTTGTTTCCTAATCAGCCAGGGCATCAAAGCATATTGCAAGAAGGCAGATGCATGGGATTGAGTGGGATCCGGGATCAGCCATGATGGAATGGCGGAGCAGACTCAACAGCTGAATGGTCTTATTCTGCTCCTATGTCTTATGGTCTTATAAAAGACAATACGGGGAAAAAAAATGAGGTACGAACGCAAGCTAGCCAGGAATATAAAGGAAGATAGCAAAAGCTTTTTTAGGTATGTGAAGAGAAAGAAGATAGTTAAGAACAACATTGGGCCCTTGAAGAATGAATTGGGTGAAATTGTTATGGGAAACAGAGAAATGGCAGAAGAATTTAATGAGTACTTTAGATCTGTTTTCACTAAGGAAGACACAAGCAATCTCCCAGATGTATGGATGGGCCAAGGACATAGGGTAACAGAGGAAATGAAACAGATTGACATTCGGAAGGAAACAGTGATGAGAAGACTGATGGGACTGAAGGCTGACAAATCCCCAGGTCCAGATGGTCTGCACCCTAGGGTACTAAAGGAGGTGGCCCTGGAAATTGCGGATGCATTGGTAATCACTTTCCAATGTTCCTTAGATTCAGGATCAGTCCCTGAGGATTGGAGAATGGCTAATGTTATCCCACTTTTTAAGAAAGGAGGGAGGGAGGGAGAAAACAGAGAACTATCTACCTGTCAGCCTGACATCGGTGGTGGGAAAGATGCTAGAGTCCATTATTAAGGATGAAATAGTGGCATATCTAGATAGCAGTGATAGGATTGGGCCGAGCCAGCATGGATTTACCAAGGGTAAATCATGCTTGACTAATCTATTGGAGTTTTTCGAGGATGTAACCAGGAAGTTAGACGGGGGAGATCCAGTGGATGTAGTGTACCTCGATTTTCAGAAGGCATTTGATAAGGTCCCACATAGGAGATTGGTGGGTAAAATCAAAGCTCAGGGCATCGGGGGGAAGGCATTGACATGGATAGAAAACTGGTTGGCAGATAGAAAGCAAAAGGTAGCGGTGAATGGGTGTTTCTCGGAATGGCAGGTGGTGACTAGTGGGGTGCCACAGGGCTCGGTATTGGGACCACAGCTGTTTACCATTTACGTTAACGATTTGGATGAAGGCATAGAAAATAACATCAGCAAATTTGTTGATGATACTAAGCTGGGTGGCAGTGTGACATATGATGAGGATGTTAGGAGAATTCAGGGTGACTTGGATAGGCTGGGTGAGTGGGCAGATACTTGGCAGATGGCGTTTAATGTGAATAAGTGTGAGGTTATCCACTTTAGGAGTAAGAACAGGAAGGCAGATTATTATCTGAATGGTGTAGAGTTGGGTAAGGGAGAAATACAAAGAGATCTCAGAGTCCTTGTTCATCAGTCACTGAAGGTGAATGAGCAAGTGCAGCAGGCAGTGAAGAAGGCTAATGGAATGTTGGCCTTTATTACAAAGGGAATTGAGTACAAGAGCAAGGAAATCCTCTTGCATTTGTACAGAGCCCTGGTGAGACCACACCTGGAGTATTGTGTACAGTTTTGGTCTCCAGGGTTAAGGAAGGACATCCTAGCTATAGAGGAAGTGCAGTGTAGATTCACGAGGTTAATTCCTGGGATGTCTGGACTGTCTTACACAGAGAGGTTAGAGAGACTGGGCTTGTACGTGCTAGAATTAAGGAGATTGAGAGGGGATCTGATTGAAACATATAAGATTTATTAAGGGATTGGACAAGATAGAGGCAGGAAATATGTTCCAGATGCTGGGAGAGTCCAGTACCAGAAGGCATGGTTTGAGAATAAGGGGTAGGTCATTTAGGACAGAGTTAAGGAAAAACTTCTTCTCCCAGAGAGTTGTGGGAGTTGTGGGGGTCTGGAATGCACTGCCTCGGAAGGTAGTGGAGGCCAATTCTCTGGATGCTTTCAAGAAGGAGCTAGATAGGTATCTTATGGATAGGGGAATCAAGGGATATGGAGACAAGGCAGGAACTGGGTATTGATAGTAATTGATCAGCCATGATCTCAAAATGGCGGTGCAGGCTCGAAGGGCCGAATGGTCTACTTCTGCACCTATTGTCTATTGTCTATAACTCAGGTCCTCAAATCTATACTGTGTTTAACAAAAGTGCATACAGTGTTCCAGATATTGCCTCACCTATTGTAAGGTTGTAGCACAACTTCCCTGGTGTATATTCATTGTCATATTTAAAGAGGCCAAGCATCCTATATGTTATCTTTACCTTTCCATCCACTGCATTTGAAGTACTATATTGTGTTCAAATCTGGTAGCCTCAATATAGGAAGGATTTGGAAGCTTTAGAGAGAAGATTTACCAGGATGCTGTGTGGATTAGAGAGCATGTTTTATGAGGATAGGTTTAGCGAGCTTTTCTCTTTGGAGTGAAAGAGGATGAAAAACTACTTGATAGAGGTATACAAGATGATATGAGCTATAGATCAAATGGAGAACCAGACACAGTTTATCAACGTGCAAATGGCTAATACCAGGAGGTATCATTTTAAAGTGACTGGTGGGGTTCAGAGGTAGACTTTTGAACAGAAAGTGGTCAATGTACTGAAACCACTGCCATAGTAGTGGCATAGGCAGATACATTAGGGACATTTCAGAAACTCTTAGATAGGCAAAAGGATGAATAAACTCTTCTCGGACTTTCAGCCCAGTCCAGGTATCAGTTTCAGTTGTTGTTTCGATGACAGACTTTGTCATCTACAAGTACTTAACGGATGAAGCCCGATGAAGACGGCAGAGTTTGTCATCAAAACGTTGGTTAAAATTGATACCTATAACTAGCTGGAAACCAAGAAGAGTTTATTCAGCATCTACACCAGGAAAGTACTAGATCCTTTGGCACAAGGATGATGGATAAATGGAGGGTTATGGAGGAGGAAAGGGTTTGATTGATCTTAGAGTGGGTTATATTATAAACCAGTGAGTCTTACTTCAATGGTTGGTAAGTTGATGGAGAAGATCCTGAGAGGCAAGATTTATGAATGTAATATGATTAGGGATAGTCAGCATGGCTTTGTCAAAGGCAGGTCATGCCTTACGAGCCTGGTTGAATTTTTTGAGGATGTGACTAAACACATTGATGAAGGTAGAGTAGTAGATGCAGTGTATATGGATTTCAGCAAGGCATTTGATAAGGTAACCCATACAAGACTTAATGAGAAAGTAAGGAAGCATGGGATCCAAGGGAACATTGCTTTGTGGATCCAGAACTGGCTTGCCCACAGAAGGCCAAGGGTGGTTGTAGATGGGTCATATTCTGCATGGAGGTCAGTGACCAGTGGTATGCCTCAGGGGTCTGTTCTGGGACGCCTTCTCTTCGTGATTTTTATAAATGACCTGGATGAGGAAGTGGAGGGATGAGTTAGTAAATTTGCTGATGACACAAAGACTGAAGGTGTTGTGGATAGTGTAGAGGGCTGTAAGAGGTTACTGCAGGACATTGATAGGATGCAAAACTGGGCTGAAAGGTGGCAGATGGCGTTCAATCCAGATAAGTGTGAGGTGGTTCATTTTGGTAGGACAAATATGATGGCAGAATATAGTATTAATGGTAAGACCCTTGGCAGTGTGGAGGATCAGAGGGATATTGGGGTCTGTGTCCATAGGACACTCAAAGCTGCTGCACAGGTTAACTCTGTGGTTAAGAAGGCATATGGTGCATTGGCCTTCATCAACCATGGGATTGAGTTTAGGAGCCGAGAGGTAATGTTGTAGCTATATAGGACCCTGGTCAGACCCCACTTGGAGTACTGTGCTCAATTCTGGTTGCTTCACTACAGGAAGGATGTGAAAACCATAGAAAGGGTGCAGATGAGATTTACAAGGATGTTGCCTGGATTGGGGAGCATGTCTCATGAGAATTGGTTGAGTGAACTCAGCCTTTTTTCTTTGGAGCGACGGAGGATGAGAGGTGACCTGATCGAGGTGTATAAGATGATGAGATGCATTGATCATATGGATGGACAGAGGCTTTTTTCCCAGGGCTGAAATGGCTAACACAAGAGGGCACAATTTTAAGGTGCTTGGAAGTGGGCTCAGAGGAGATGTCAGGGGCAAGTTTTTTTACACAGAGAGTAGTGAGTGAGTGGAATGGGCTGCCAGCAACGGTGATGGAGGTGTATACAATAGGGTCTTTTAAGTGACTCCTGGATAGGTACAAGGAGTTTAGAAAAGTAGAGGGCTATGGGTAACCCTAACTAATTTCTAAAGCAAGTACATGTTCAGCATTGTGGGCTGAAGGGCCTATTTTGTGCTGTAGGTTTCTATGTTAGTATGTCAGCACAAGATTGTAGGCCAATGAGCCTCTACTGTGCTGTAGTGTTCTATATCCCGATTTCTATGTTCACTTGAACGCCAATCTACCCCACCCCCCAACTCCCTCCCAACACCAACACCACCACAGAATATCCTCCTGTTCTATGGACAATATTAATTTAATTGAATTTTAAAAACTGCAGGGCTATGGTACAATTATGACTAATATTTCAGTAGACTTTTGGAATCCAGCCTGGTCACATAGGAGCTATGCCACTACTTGTCATGACTTCCACTCTGCTACCACTGAGTTGTGACTTTGGCCTGCTGTCTATTCTTATGCTTCTAGCATTTTAATTGCAGGTTCTTTTTGCTTTCATTATTCACAATGGAATCTACGTTATCAGTTATAATACTGTCAAACCCTCCCTTTTTCTGGATTACGCAAACTGGCATACAATTCTCAGCTCAAAATCTAGCTATTTCCATGAGCACAACAAATGTAAAGATAGAAAGTGAAAAATTATATATTAATTTTACAATAAAATACAGATAAGGGAATAAATATTAATCTGAACAAGAAAGAAACAATGCCTTGGGAAGGTTTTATAAGCAAACATTGTGGTATGTAGGGTTCTGAAAGAGGTAGCGTTAGAGATTTTGGTGGCATTAGAAATGATCTTTCAAAAATCATTGGACTCTGGCATGGTACTAGAGGACTGGAAAATTGCAAATGTTACTCCATTCTTTAAGAAAGAAGGAAGGCAGCAGAAAGGAAATTATAGACCAGTTAGCCTGACGTCACTAGTTGGGAAGATGTTAGAGCCAATTGTTAAAGATGAGGTGATGGAATACTTGGTGACACAGAACAAGATAGTACAAAGTCAGCATGGTTTCCTTCAGGGAAAATCTGCCTGACGAACCTGTTGGAATTCTTTGAAGAGATTACAAGTAGGATAGATAAACGGGATGCAGTGGATGTTGTATATTTGGACTTTAAGAAGGCCTTTTACAAGGTGCCACACATGAGGCTTCCTACCAAGTTAAAAGCCCATGGTATTCCAGGAAAGTTACGAACATGCTTAGAGGATTGGCTGATTGTTAGGAGGCAGTAAGTGGGAATAAAAGGATCCTTTTCTGGTTGGTTGCCAGTGTCTAGTGGTGTTCCGTAGGGGTTGGTGTTGGAACGACTTCTTTTTATGCTGTATATAAATGATTTAGATGATGGAATAGATGGCTTTGTTGCCAAGTGTGCAGATGACACAAAGATTGGTGGAGCGGCAGGTAGTGTTGAGGAAACATAGCCTGCAGATGGACTTAAACAGATTAGGAGAATGGATAAGAAGGTGGGAAATGAAATACAATGTTGGAAAATGCAAGTTCATGCACTTTGGTGGTAGAAACAAATGTGCAGACTATTTTCTAAATGGGGAGGAAATCCAGGAATCTGAGATGTGGAGGGACTTGGGAGTCCTTGTGCAGAACACACTGAAGATTAAGTTGTAGATTGAGTCAGTGGTGAGGAAGTCAAATGTCATGTTGGCATTCATTTCAAGAGGTCTAGAATACATAGAAACATGTAAACATAGATAACCTACAGAACTATTTATCCAACTTGATGCTTTCCAATACCTCCAGCACATCCTCTTTGTTAATGTCTATACGCTCATGCTTTTCAGTCCTCTAAGTCATCCCTACAATCTCCAAGATCCTTTTCCATAGTGAATACTGAAGCATAGTATTCATTAAGTATCTCCACCATCTCCTACAGTTCCATACATTCTTTTCCACTGTGACACTTAATTGGTCCTATTCTCTCACGTTTCATCCTCTTGCTCTTCACATACTTGTAGAATGCCTTGGAGTTTTCTTTAACCTTGTCCGCCAAGGTCTTCTCATGGTCCCTTCTGACTCTTCTAATTTCATTCTTAAGGTCCTTCCTGCTAGCCTTATAATTTTCTAGATCTCCATCATTACCTAGATTTTTGAACCTTGCGTAAGCTTTTTTCTTCTTGACTAGATTTTCAACAGCATTTATACACCACTGTTTCTATACCCTACCATCCTTTCCCTGTCTCATTGGAACGTACCTCTGCAGAACTGCATGCAAAAATCCCCTGAACATTTGCCACATTTCTGTCGTACATCTCCCTGAGAACAACTGTTCCCAATTTATGCTTCCAAGTTCCTGCCTGATAGCTTCATATTTCCCCTTATTCTAATTAAACACTCGCCTAACTTGTCTGTTCCTATCCCTCTCCAATGCTATGGTAAAGGAGATAGAATTATGATCCAAGAGCAAGGAGGTGATGCTGAGGCTTTATAAGGCACTGGTGAGGCCTCACTTTGAGTATTGTGAACAGTTTTGGGCCCCTCATCTTAGAAAAGATCTATTGCCATTGGAGAAAATCCAGAGCAGGTTCACAAGGATGATTCCAGGAATGAAAGGGTTATCAAATGAGAAACATTTGGTGGCTCTGGGTCTGTACTCGCTGGAATTCAGTAAGATGGGTGGAGGGGGAAGAGATCTCATTGAAATTTTTCAAATGTTGAAAGACCTAGACAGAGTAGATGTGGAAAGGATGTTTCCCATGGTGGGAGAGTCTAGGACAAGAGAACACAGTCTCAGGAAAGAGGGGTGCCCTTTCAAAACAGAGATGCAGAGAAATTCCTTTGGCCAAAATGTGGTGAATTTGTGGAATTTATTGCCACATGCAGCTGTGGAGGCCAGGTTGTTAGGTGTATTTAAGGCAGAGATGTTCTTGATTGGACATGGCATCAAAAGTTACGGGGAGACGGCTGGGAACTGGGGTTGAGGAGGAGATAGAAAAAAGAATCAGCCATGATTGGATGGCATAGCAGATTCAATGGGCCAGATAGCCTAATTCTGCTCCTATGTTTTATGGTTTATGTCAGAGAGACCTATATTACATCTTTCAAAGTGCATCAGCGTGCTTTTCATAGGAACATAGAAAATAGGTGCAGGAGTAGGCCATTCAGCCCTTCGAGCCTGCACCGCCATTCAGTATTATTATGGATGATCATCCAACTCAGAACCCTGTACTTGCTTTCTCTCCATACCCCCTGATCCCTTTAGCCACAAGGGCCATATCTAACTTCCTCAAAGTACACTCTGTGATTATAATGTTTATTCCTGTTTGTTCCTCTTAATTTTAATGTTACAGACAGTAGAGGTGTCAGTCAGCCTGAGAATGTCACAGAGAGTAGGTGTGTCAGTAATACTGTGAATGTTGCAGATATTACACAGGACAGTCTGACAATGAACCTGTAATGTCAATGTTTACAGATGGTTGAGCAGTCTGTAAGACTGTGAATGATACAGAGGGTAAGAGTGTCAATAATACAGTGAACAATACAAACATGAGGTGCCAGTCAGACTGTGAATATTACAGGCATTAGAAGTGTCAGTTAGACTGAATATTACAGACAGTAGTGATATCACTGAGACTGTGAATATTTACAGGAATTAGTGGTGACAGTCAAACAGTATATGTGTCAGTCAGGCCATAAGTGTCTGACAGTCAAGGTGTTAGTCATACAGTGACTATTACAGACATAGAGGAGTCAATCACACAGTGAAAATTACAAACAGTAGAGTTGTCAGTTAGACTGTGAAAGTTCCAGACAGTAGAGCTGTTAGATTTGTACATTACAGAGAGTTGAGGTGTCAGTCAGACTCCGAATGTTACAGATGGTACAGGTACCAGTCAGACTGTGAATGTTTACAGAGATTAAAGGTGTCAATTAGACTGTAAAAGTCACAGACATTCAAGGTAGCACTCAGACTGTAAATTTTTACAGACAGTAGAGGTGGCCTTCACACTGTGAATGTTACAGATGTCAAGGTGTCAGATTGTATATGTTACAGAGAGTTGAGGTGTCACACTAGTGGTGTCAGTCAGACATTGGAAGTTACAGACAGTGGAGGCAGCAGTCAGACTGTGGATGTTACAGAAAGTAGAGGTGTCATTCAGACTGTGAATGTTACAGACTGTAGAAGTTTCAGTCAGATTGTCAATGCTACAGACAGTAGAGGAGACAGTGAGACTGTGATCATTACAGAGTGTAGAGATGTGAGTCAGTGAGTAGACATGTCAGCTAGACTGTATATGTTACAGACAGTTGAGGTGTCAGTCAGACACTGATGTTACAGAGTAGAAGTGTCAATCAAACTGTAAGTGTACAGATGGTAGAAGTTTCATTTAGACTGTGCATGTTAACAATGGAAAAGTGTCAGTCAGACAGTAATTGGCTACTGATAGAAGAGGTGCTAATCAGATTGTGAATGTTACAGACAGTAGAAGTGTCAGTCAGACTGTGTGTGTTAACAACAGAAAAAGGTCAGTCAGACTGAATCTTTACTGAGAGTAGAGGTTTCAATCAGACTATGAATATCTGTCAGGCTGTAAATGTATACAGATGGTTAGGTGCCAGTCAGACAGTGAATTTTACAGACAGTAGAAAAGTCAGTATTACTGTGAATGTTACAGACAGAAGAGGTGTCAGTCAGACTGTGATTATTACAGACAGTAGTGGTGTCAGTCAGACTGTGGATGATACAGACAGTAGAGGTTCAGTCAGGCTGTGAATGTATACAGATGGTTAGGTGTCAGTCAGACTGTGAATGTTTACAGATATTAGAGGTGTCTGTCAAACAGTAAATATTATAGACAGTAGAGGTGTCAGTAAAACTATGAATGTTACAGACAGCAGAGGTTTCAGTCAGATGGTGGAGGTTACAGACAGTAGCAGTGTCAGTCTGACTGTGAATGTTACAGATGGTAGATGTATAAGTCAGACTATGAATATTACAAGCAATAGTGGAGTCAGTCAGACTGCAATTTTACAGATAGTATAAGTGTCCATCTCACTGAATATTACAGATGGTAGCAGTTTCAGTTAAACTGTGAATGTTACAGGTGGTAGAGGTGAGAGTCCAACTGTGAATGTAACAGACCTCAGATGGTGAATGTTACAGATGGTAGAAGTGGAGGTGGAACTGTGCATGTTACAGACAATAGAAGTTTTAGTCAAACTGTGACTGTTACAGATGGTAGAGGTTTCAGTCAGACTGTGGAGGTCACAGACAGTAGAGATATCAGTCTGATTGTGAATGTTACAGACAGTAGAAGTTTTAGTCAAACTGTGAACATTACAGATCATAGAAGTTTCAGTCAAACTGTGAATGTTACAAGTGGTAGAAATGAAGATGGAACTGTGAATGTTACAGATGGTAGAGGTTTCAGTCAACCTGTGGAGGTTACAGACAGTAGTGGTGTCAGTCTGACTGTGAATGTTACAGATGGTAGAAGTTTCTGTCAAACTGAATGTTACAGACAGTAGAAGTGGAGATGGAACTGTGAATGTTGCAGATGGTAGAGGTTTCAGTCAGACTGTAGAGGTTACAGATGGTAGAGGTTTCAGTCACACTATGAATGTTACAGACAGCAGAGGTTTCAGTCCGACTGTGAATGTTACAGACAGTTGAAGTTTCTGTCAAACTGTGAATGTTACAGACGGTTGAAATAGAGGTGGAAATATTTCACTAGAAGCTGAGCATTGCTTTTTTGTGCATTGTCACTTGGATATGGTGAGTTGTTCTATCATCTGGCTAGCTGCCATTTGAAGATCTCTGAACTCTTCACTGGATTCAAATCAAGCAATGGCTTAGATTCAAAACTCCCATTGGTTTTATTATTGAAGTTTCTCAAGAGTCCCACACTACACTATGTTTGTAATCTGCCCCAGTACTATAACCCTCCTGAGATATCAACACTTAGCACATTCTCCTGAATCAGTCATTCACTAGTTAATGCTAACTCCGTTTGTTCCTTTACAAATCTCAAACTTTTTATTTCTCCTCTCTACAATTCAGCTTAAAAGTTACTTTGTTGGCCAATACACTTGTCCATCTGCCCTATGTGCCCCAGTTGTTCACTGATGAAGCTTTTGGGCAATACTTTACAATGGCTAATACATGGTGGCATGTATTTAAGGTGACAGGAGGAAGGTATAGGGAGGATGTCAGATGTAAGTATTTCAAGCAGAGTGGTATGGGTGTGGAACGCCCTACCAGCAATGGTGTAGAGGCAGATATATTAAGGACATTTAAGAAAATAGGGGCAGAATTAGGCCAATTGGCCTACCAAATCTACTCCACTATTTCATTGTGACTGATTTATTATCGCTTTCAACTCCTATCTTCTGCCTTCTCCCTGTAACCTTTGACAACCTTACTAATCAGGAACCTATCAACCTTCACTTTAAATATACCCAATGAATTGGTCTCTACAGTTATCTGTGGCAATGAATTTCCCAAATACACACTGTCATGCAAAAGAAGTTCCTAATCATGTCTTTTCTAAAAAGATGTCCCTCTTTTCTGAGGTTGTGCCTCTGGACAGACCAACCCCCCACCACTACGGTAGGAAACATCCCCTCCAACATCCACTCTATCTAGGCCTTTGAATAAGCAAATGGATAAAAGAAAAATGGAGGGCTATGTAGGAGGGAAGGGATTAGATTAATCTTAGAGTTGGTTAAAAGGTCAGCACAACATTGTGGACCAAAGGGACTGTGTTGTGCTGTAATGTTCTATGTTCTATAATACTTCATTTGTCTGGAGACACTAAACTCATAACTGATAAACAGATTTCTTGGGAGGTTTTAATCAGAGGTGACCCAGAAACACGCTCTATTGAGGAGTACCTGTAATATAAAATAATGAGGGGCACTATGGAGTGAAATGATGTGAACAGCTTGCTCTCACAAATGGGTTCCACGAATTGGTGTAAATGATGGAAGCATGGGTACTGGCACTGGAACAGTCAGGGGAGTGATACTTGTGGGATAGTCATGAAGTTTACTCTTTAAAGATTTAGTATCCTTGTTGAACTTGAACTTAATGATCAAAGGCTTTAAAACTGACTTCAAATTAATTTTTTTGGCTTACTTTTGGACCACACTTTTGCTTTCTTTCCTTTAAAAAATAACTTCGCTAAATCAACAACTCAATTTAATATACCATCTTCCATGTCCGTGGTGCACTCCAGCCCCAGAAGATGCACAGTGACCTATGAATGGTGATTTGTTATTCTAAGAGATCTGATTAGAATAACATCTAATCCACTAGAAAAAGGATTCCATCTCACTTACTTTTTGGGGGTGGGAGGGTTAAATCATTACTGGGGTTCAAATTGGCTTCCCAGGGGAAAAAAAACATGAAGTTGGTCAAAAGGACGCACAAATAGTATCAGAGGGATCTGTATCAATAAAGAGGCTGCAAATGGGTCCTATGCATTTGACAATGGGTCTGTGTGCAACCCATTTCAGCTCTTAATAGTGACTCACCCCCATATATCATGTGCATATTCCTCCCCACTGGTTGACTCTGTGGTTAAGACGGCATATAGTGTATTGGCCTTCATTAATTGTGGAACTGAATTTAGGAGCCGAGAGGTAATGTTGCAGCTATATAGGACCCTGATCAGACCCCACTTGTAGTACTGTGCTCAGTTCTGGTCACCTCACTCCAGTAAGGACGTGGAAGCCATAGAAAGGGTGCAGAGGAGATTTACAAGGATGTTGCCTGGATTGGGGAGCATGCCTTATGAAAACAGGTTGAGTGAACTCAGCTTTTTCTCCTTGGAGCGACGGAGGACAAGAGGTGACCTGATAGAGGTGTATAAGATGATGAGAGGCATTGATCATGTGGATAGTCAGAGGCTTTTTCCCAGGGCGGAAATGGTTGCCACAAGAGGACACAGGTTTAAGATGCTGGGGAGCAGGTACAGAGGAGATGTCAAGGGTAAGTTTTTTTACTCAGAGAATGGTGAGTGCGTGGAATGGGCTGCCAGCAACGGCGGTGGAGGCGGATATGATAGGGTCTTTTAAGAGACTTTTGGATAGGTACATGGACCTTAGAAAAATAGAGGACTATGGGTAAAACTAGTAATTTCTGTGGTAGGGACATGTTCGGAACAACTTTATGGGCCGAAGGGCCTGTTTTGTGCTGTCGGTTTTCTATGTTTCTATTATGGATGGTGGGTGTGTGTGGAGTGAATGGCCAGTGGAGTGGTAGAGGCAGATACATTATGAATGTTTAAGATCTTCTTAGGTAGTCAAAAGGATTGAATTAAATTGACTTTATTACATCCTTCATATACATGAGGAGTAAAAATTTTTACATTACGTCTCCATCTAAATATGCAATGTACAATTTATAGTAATTTACAACAGGACAGTCACTATAACATAGAATATAATTGTATGAGTTTGATGGCCTGGGTGAAGAAACTGTCCCAAAGATTGTTGGTCCTGGCTTTTATGCTGCGGTACCATTTCCTGGATGTTAGCAGCTGGAACAGTTTGTGGTCGGAGACTTAGGTCCCCAATGATCCGTCGGGCTCTTTTCACACACGTCTTTTAAATGTCCTAAATAGTGGAGTTCACATCTACGGGTGTGCTGAGCTGCCCTCACTACTCTCTGCAAAATCCTGCGACTGAGAGAAGTACAGTTCCCATACCAGGCAGTGATGCAGCCAGTCAAGATGATAGAAGATGGAGGCTACGTGGGAGGGAAGGGTTAGATTGATCTTAGAATAGGCTAAAAGCTTGGCACATTATTGTGGGCAAAGGGCTGTAGTGTCTGTCCTTCAGTACAACTATTCTATGTTCTACGAAAGGGCTGATTCTCAAGTTCTGGCTGCACTTCAACCCCACACTCCTCATCTTCAGTCACCTGGTGCAGCAGGAAGTGAGTTGGTTGAGGGAGTTCCTGGTCAGTTTGTTCCTGAGTCTGGCCAAGGTGACAGGGCCAGGGGACAGGCAGTTAGTGTTCTACCCAAGCCGATTGCCTACCCCTCTTCTGAATATAGGTCTTAAAGCATAGAAAATAGAGCACAGAATCACCACTTTCTGGCTAAAGAAATTCCTCTGTTCTAAATGGGCAACTTCTATTCTAAGGCTGTATTGACTGTCAAAACACTAAAAATGCATTTAGGGCTGATAACATCATTGCTCAGACTATTTATTCAGACACAATGTGGAATTGGCCCTCGAGCCCTTCGAGCCACACTGCCCAGCAACCCCCAACAACCCCGGTTTAACCTTAACCTAATCACAGGACAATTTACAACGACCAATTTACCTCCCCAGTCTGTGTTTGGACTGTCTGAGGAAACTGGAAGACCTGAAAAGAAGCCCATGCATTCAACAGGGTGCACACTGAATATGGTGCAGCAATCACTGGCAGAGAACATACATCACCCTGCTCATTGGAATGGCTGTATGAATTTCATTTCAATCTGCTTAACTAATTGCTGCTGGATACTGAATGATTTGTTGCCCTTAAACAAAAATAGCCTCAAGGCTCCAGGGAGGTGATTGTGAAACAACATGACTGATGTCATAGTTGTCACGTTAGTCTGCTTCTCATTGCATATGACCTCTCATGCAAAGTTCATCATTATCTCACAGTTCTTCTTCCCTGCCTGCTCAACCCACCTAATGCTCTAAGATTTTTATTTGTTTATCATATGTACATTGAAACATACAGTGAATTGTGTCATTTGCGTTAACAACCAACATTCCAGTGGGTGTGCTGGGGGCAAGATACAGTAACATGCCCACAATGTTCACAGAACACAACACAAACAAGAGAAAATCTGCAGATGCTGGAAATCTGATCAACACACACACACAATGGGGAAGGAACTCAACAGACCAGGCAGCATCAATGGAAAAAAGTACAGTCCACATTTTGGGCTGAAACACTTTGGCAAGACTGGAGAAAAAAAGCTGAGGAGTAGATTTAAAAGTTGGGGGGAAGTGGAGAGAGAAACACAAGATGACAGGTGAAACCCGACTGGGGAGGGATAAAGTAAAGAGCTGGGAAGTTGATTGGTGAAAAAGACAGAGCGTCATGGAAGAAAGAAAAAGCATCAGAGGGAGGCAATGGGTGGGCAAGGAGATAAAGAGAGAGGGGAAAGGGGATGGAGACTGGTGAAGGAGAAGGTGGGATGATGGAAGGTGGGCAGGTGGGAGGCATTACCGGAAGTTCGAGAAATCGATGTTTTTGCCATCAGGTTAGAGGCTACCCAAACAGAATATAAGGTGTTGTTCCTCCAACCTGAGTGTGGCCTCATCATGACAGTGGAGGAGGCTATGGATAGACATATCAGAATGGGAATGGGAAGTAGAATTAAAATGGGTGACTATTGGGAACTCTCACCTGTTCTAGCGGACGGAGCATTGTTCAGTGAAGCAGTCTCCCAATCTACATCGGGTCTCACCAATATACAGGAGATCAACCTGGAGCACCAGAGTAAATGACCCCAACAGACTCACAGCTGAAGTGTTGAAGCTCTTTACACACAAAGGTTTGGACTGAAGATCTCAGATCACACTTACTGATGTATTAGATTTAGTATAGCTGTGTAAAAGAAGAAGAATAGCTTTATTTGTCACATGTACATTGAAACACACAGTTAAATGTGTCATTTGCATCAAATCAAATCAGCATGATGGTACTAAGGGCAACCACAGTGTCCCCACACTTACGGCTCCAAGCACCCCGAGGAAAGCCACACAGTCACAGGGAGAACATCCTGCCAAATTGAACCCCAATCAGTGAAGCAAAGTTATAGAATCATAGAAGGACTCGATCCAGGCCATGATGTATGTGCTGTGCCCATACCCTCAGCTCACCAGTTCCACGGTTCCCTTGTTGTTGATACTAAGAAGACTGTGGAAGGGTGCCTGAGGAACCTACAGTGAATTCACATCTCCTGATGTCAGCAAAGTGTTCTCTTAAGTAATGAGAAAAACGTTCATGACATCTAGAACTGGGAGGCAGAGTCTTGAAATACAGAGGTCGCACATTTCCGATAGGAAAAGGAGGAACTTTCCCGCAGAGAATCACAAATCCCTCAAGGAATTGTGAAATCTGAGAAATTTACAGAGAGAATTTACAAAGATGTTGGGACTTGAGGACCTCAGTTAAAGGTTGAATAGGTTAGGACTTTATTCCCTGGAGCATAGGAGAATGAGGGGAGACTGATAGAGCTGTACAAAATGATGAGGGGTGTAAATCAAGGAGGCTTTTTCCATTGAGGTTGGGTGAGACTAGAATTAGAAATCATGAGTTAGTGGTGAAAGGTGAAATATTTAAAGGGAACATGAGGGGGATTTCCTCATGTTTTGATGTACATATATTTGATTACTCCTGGACTTATTTTTAAAGTTCCTATGTTTTAAACTAGTATAATGTGCTGCTAGTTCTACTCAATCTGTCCCACTACAGTCATGGTATGACAGTAGAGGGATTTGAACCTATACTGTAAAGCATTGTGCTATCCACTACGCTGCTGTGCTGTCCCATGTATATGTCACCATATACTACCTTGGGATTCATTTTCTTGCAGGCATTTACAGCAGATATACAGAAATACAATAGAATCAATGAAAATCTACACACGCACAGAGTGACAAACAACCAATGTGCAAAAGACGACAAATTGTGCAAATAGAAAGAAAAACATTAAATACATAAATAAATAGATAAATAATAAGCAAACAAACAGGCAAATAAATAGAGAAATGAATATATAGATAAATATATAACAGCAGTGAGAAGAGAGCATGGCCTGCATAGTAGGGGTCCTTGATGATGGATGCTGCATTTTTGTGCCTGCAAGTCTGGGTAAGTGAAATCTTGTGCCAGTGGCTAACGTATCAGTTCCACACATTTCATTTTCTAGCCTTTGGCCTCTTTATCCAATTCTGGTTGGAGTATATTGCCTACACACCTTAAGCACTTTGAAACAAAAATGACATTGAACCTAAAATTCAGTGGCATCATGCCAGCTTATCATATAGTTAATGGTAAGCAGAAATTTAACACTCATTACAGGTAGATCAATAACTGGTGCATTGGCTACAGTAAAGAGAGGCAACCAGAGCCAACAACCACATGAAAAAAGATGAGAAATCAGAGCAAGAGTGTGGGGGGAGTGGAGGAAAAAGTACTAGGTGATAGGTGATAGGTCAAACTGGGAGTAGGGCAGGGGTGAAGTAAAGAAATGAGTAGGTGATTGGTGAAAGAGATAAAGTGCTGGAGAAGGGGGAATCTGACTGGTGAAGACAGAAGACCTTAGAAAAGGGGAAAGGGGAGGAGCACCAGAGGGAGATGATGGACAGGTAAGGAGAGAAGGTGAAAGAGGGAAACAGGAATGGGGAAATATTGAAGGAAGGGCAATTACCGGCAGTTGAGACATCAATGTTTATGCCATCAGGTTGGAGGCTAACCATTTAAGAGCTCTGGTCCTATATTCATTTGAGTTTGGAAGAATGAGGAATGTTCTCTCTGAAACTTACTGAATCACTGAATATCAGAGTAACAAAGTGCGTAAGACACCACCTTCTCTGAACTCTGAATTTAGAGTAAGAACCCTCTCCCAGTCTCACCTATCACTCACCACCTTGTACTTCTCCCTCCTGTCCCCCCACCTTCTTACTCTGACCTCTCCCCGTCCTTTCCAACCCTGATGAAGGGTCTCCGCCCATAATGTTGACTCTACTCTTTTTTATAGATGCAACCTGACCTGCTGAGTTCCTCCAGCATCTTGTGAGTGTAGCTGTGAGATGACAGGCAGGCTGAAGAAGGAGTGAAGTAGAGAAGAAATTAAAGATTCAGGACTCGAGATGCAAGTTTATTTATCATGTGCTGCTCTGGTTAATGGGCTTTGACTTCCGGACTTCTGATTTGAACCTCTTCAGGCCTTGATCCTTAGCATCAACACTCATACCCACCAATCAAAATCACCAGGCCTCGAACTCTGGATTTTCCAATGATGGTATCCTGAACACCAGGCCTCGAACTCTGGATTTTCCAATGATGGTATCCTGAACACCAGGCCTTGAACTCTTTTTTCACTGAATCATGAACTGAGGGGACATTGGACCTTGTTCCTCCAGTCTCCACAGAATTCTGACTCCAGAACCCGCTGACGACTCACTGACACTAGGAGAGCCACCAACTTTGTCTGTGCCAGTCTGCTGGCCTGACATAGAAAGATAGAAACATAGAAAACATACAGCACAATACAGGCCCTTTGGCCCACTCAGCTGTGCTGAACATGTCCCTACCTTAGAACTACCTAGCCTTTACCCATAGCCTTCTATTGTTATAAGCTCCATCTAGCCATCCAGGAGTCTCTTAAAAGACCCAATTGTTTCCGCCTCCGCCGCCGGCAGCCCATTCCACGCACTTATCACTCTCTGTGTAAAAAACTTACCCCTGACATCTCCTCTGTACCTACTTCCAAGCACCTTAAAACTATGCCCTCTCATGCTAGCCATTTCAGCCCTGGGAAAAAGCCTCTGACTATCCATATGATCAGTGCCTTTCATTATCTTGCACAACTCTATCAAGTCACCTCTTGACCACCATCGCTCCAAGGAAAAAAGGCCAAGTTCACTCAACTGATTCTCATTAGGTATGCTCCCCAATCCAGGCAACAGCCTTGTAAATCTCCTCTGCACCCTTTGTATGGTTTCCACATCCCTCCTATAGTGACGCGAACAGAACTGAGCACAGTACTCCAAGTGGGGTCTGACCAGGGTCCTATATAGCTGCAACGTTACCTCTCAGCTCCTAAATTCAATTCCAAGATTGATGAAGGCCAATACACCATACGCCTTCTTAACCACAGAGTCAACCTGCGCAGCAGCCTTGAGTGTCCTATGGACTCGGACCCCAAGATCCCTCAGATCCTCCACACTGCCAAGAGTCTTACCATTAGTATTATATTCTGCCATCATATTTGACCTACCAAAATGAACCACCTCGCACTTATCTGGGTTGAACTCCATCTGCCACTTCTCAGCCCAGTTCTGCATCCTATTAATGTCCCGTTGTAACCTGTCAGCCCTCCACACTATCCACAACAACCCCAACCACTGTGTCATCAGCAAACCTACTAACCCATCCCTCCACTTCCTCATCAAGGTCATTTATAAAAATCACAAAGAGTAGGGGTCCCAGAACAGATCCCTGAGGCACATCACTGGTCACCGGCCTCCATGCAGAATATGACCTGTCTACAACCACTCTTTGCCTTCTGTAGGCAAGCCAGTTCTGGACCCACAAAGCAATGTCCCCTTGGATCCCATGCCTCCTTACTTCCTAAATAAGCCTTGCATGAGGTACCTTGTGAAATGCCTTGCTGAAATCCATATACACTACATCTACTGCTCTTCCTTCATCAATGTGCTTAGTCACTTCCTCAAAAATCAGGCTTGTAAGGCACGACCTGCCTTTGACAAAGCCATACCTCCCGCTGGTTGACTTTTTGGGTTTCTCCACTAGATTATTTGTTGCTCCAGATTCAAGAGTGTGCAGTCTACATTTGTACAAGTTGTTTCGTGATGACTCATTCTCACTTGAGTAAGTGCTTGCTATCCTCATGCTTCCTATACACTCAGTGGCCACTTTATTTGGTACACCTGCACACCTGCTCATTATTTCAAATACCTAATCAGCCAATCATGTGGCAGCAACTCAATGCATAATAGCATTCAGACATGGTCAAAAGGTTTAGTTGTTGTTCAGACCAAACATCAGAATGGGGAAGAAATCTGATCTAAGTGACTTTCACTGTGGAATGATTATTGGTGCCAGACAGGGTGATATCTTAATAATTGCTGATCTCCTGGGATTTTCAGCACAACAGTCTCTAGCGTTTACAGAGAATGGTACAAAAAACATCCAATGAGCAGGAGTTCTGTGGGTGAAACACCTTGTTAATTAGAGAGGTTAGAGAAAAATGGCCAGACTGGTTCAATCTGACAGGAAGACAACAATAACTATACGTCACAACAGTGGTGTGCAAAGGGGCATCACTGAGCACACAACACATCAAACCTTGAAGCAGAAAATCACAAACATACACTCAGTGGCCATGTTATTAAGTAAAGAAGCTGCTGAATAACGTGGCCTTTAAGGTAGGATGCCCAGTGTCTAACAATCTCAACATCACGAGAGGACACAGTTTTAAGGTGCTTGGAAGTAGGTACAGAGGAGATGTCAGGGGTAAGTTTTTATGCAGACAGTGGAAAGTGCATGGCAAATGGTGGTGGAGGCAGGTATGATTGGGTCTTTTAAGAGACTCCTGGATAGGTAAATGCAGCTTAGAAAAACAGAGGGTAACCCTAGGTAATTTCTAAAGTAAGTACATGTTTGCCACAGCAAAACAGGCCGAAGAGCCTGTATTGTGCTGTAGGTTTTCTATGTTTCTGTGTTTCTATCAATCAACCACCCCGACTGAACTGATTAGGAGCCAACCAATTTCAGCTAATCCCACACCAAGTGCACCCATTGCCTTTGCACTCAAATGCGACCTAAACCTGAAATCTAGTCTTCTTGACCTAGTATTGAGTCAGAAATTCCAACCCTCCCCTCCCATTCATTACTGCACCTTTTCCATGCAGGCTGTTCTCCACTGTGGACCAGCAAGGATCATGACTTGATATCTGAAGGTCAAGTCTTGCAGCTGACACCAATGAAGATGTAAAGTATCAGGTTTTATGTTTATGTACAAGTGAACACTAATCAAATGGATGCATTGTTTGAACGTTCTTGTCCAAAAACAATTAGAGGTCAATTTTTGTTTTCCATTTCATTCCAGCAAACTGGAACTCAGTGTCAGTTTTGCAAAAGGAAGTGAATAAGATGGATGAGGAGCTGTGCCCTGTTGCTGTGACAGTTAGGATATCCAAGGGTGAGTCAGAGACAGTGCCCTGAAAATGAAGCAAAGGTCATGGGAATCTTTGTGCATTAAACAGATGTTTCACCACAGGATTTAAATGTGTGTGTCTGAAAACTGATTAACTTCAAATTAACTAGTACATCCAAGTGCAGAGCACCAATGAAAGTCATTATATCTGACCTGACACAGCTGGGGTGTTTATTGAGTTTAACAGAGAGTATTCAATTTCTATATAATTAGAAACAGACCTAGGATGTTGCTTTATGTTGCTATTTACTGTGTCCAGGCAGACTCCCAGCAATGGAGGACTTTAGTGAAATGCTCCATGAAATGTCATACTTCAGATAAAACAATCCGTAGATAGAACTCTAATAAGATAATAAATTTAGACAGTGGAGATCAGATCTTTTATTTATATATATTTTACATGTAACTCTTTGTTATTTATAAATATTGGATGTTGTTTTGTTGTATGTTGTTCCCTGACCACTACATGAAATTCTTAATACATGTTAATCAATATAAAGTAGATCCTTCAGTTAATCCTTTAGAAGCCATTCAAAGGACTTACCCTACCTGCAGATAGTACTAGTTGGAAAAAGGAATAAGAGCATTACATAAAAGCAGTGGACTGGAAATTCCAAGCCTCACATCATTATTCCAAAAGGGAATCAGGAGAATGTTTGGGACTTCAGGACCAGAGGATCACCACCCAACAAATGAGTTACAATTGTCTGAAAGCTCCTGGCAACTGAGAAATGAGTGTGCTTGACAATGCCTGTACCTCATGTTTTACCAGCTTATTGAGCTGAGAAAAAAAAATAAAATATAATAAAAAATAAGAAAATAAATATTACTGAGAATGTGAGTTGTAGAGTCCTTGAAAGTGAGTCTATAAGTTTTGGAATCATTTCATTATTAAGGTGAATTAAGTTATCCACTCTGGTTCAGGAGCCTGATGGTTGTAGAGTTCATGGTTGACCTACAGGCAGCAGGGATTTACTGTAAATGATCCTAAGATGGTGGAGAATGAAACACTAGAGTAGGCCAGGAAAGCCTTGGAGTAGTTAGGTCCTTGCAAAGTTAACAAAATTGGGAGAGGAATTCTGCGTCACATGAGCTGAATCAGGATTAGAAAAGGCAATGCTACGGAGGTGGAATTGAGCAGTCTTAGAGATGGCATACATAAATCATCCAAAGATGGATTTAGTAAAGACATACGGGTAAGAGTTTTGAGTTGTGGGCATGCTATGTTGGCGCTGGAAACATGGTGACTTTTGCAGGCTGCCCAGCACATCCTCAGAATGTGTTGGTCGTTAACAAAATGTTTCAATGTACATGTGACATATAAAGCTAATCTTTATTCCATTGGGAGACATTGGACAATCAGTGTCATGAATTAAAGTCTGAGAAAGGTAGTGGTGATCGAACTGTCACTGGCATACATGTGAATAGTGATTGTTGTACCTGTTATGAACCCGTTTCAACACCTGGGACGGTACATGATGTCCTAGAAATCTGTGACTTTGTTTCTTGTAGGGACACGCGATGACCTACCCCCAACAGCATAAAAGGACCCGCGCAGATTGCTCCACACACTTTGGTGGAGAGTTGATGTGTTTGGACAGCAGAGTCGTTAGTGAGAGTGAAGAGTGCAAGCTTCGATCAAACCGAAAAGGGAGTGGGTAGTCGATAACGCTGTGAATTTCGGAGGTGACTGCCATTTCGTAATCCAAACGTGGATTTTTGGCACCCAGTTTTGGTAAACCCCTGCAAAGTCTCGGGTGTGTGGTGACCAGTCCTGGAAAAGGAACTTCTCCTGTCAGTTACGTGGTGAAATTCTCACTTTATGTGGACTCTTCATAGACGCATCAACACAGACCGCATTGCGAACCCGCTTCCACTGTAACGGTACGGTGGCCGCTACGTGAGATCGGTACTCGAGAGGTACAGGGTGTCTGCCGAATCGCCTGCGGAAAGGTACGGTGGCCGTTTTGGCGTATCTCTGCGAGACTCGCTTCTTCGCTGTATTTTGAATCTCCGTCTTCAAGATCGTCACTTCGCTACACTTCAAAGCTAAAAGTCTCTCCTATCAATTCCCCCGTGAATCCCTTGAAACTTTCTGAACTGACATTCTGAGACTGTGCTCCAGTAAGACTGTTAAGAATTGTTTGTAAGTTTAACCGTTTGGGAGCTATGTAAGACTGTTAAGAATTGTTTGTAAGTTTAACCGTTTGGGAGCTATAGACGCATAGCGCTGTTAACTTAGTTTTAAGTTAGTCACTTGTTTAATTTCCTATGTTTCTGCTTGAGTGTTAATAAATTCTGTTTTTCCAATAATATCCTGACTCCATTCCACATCTATTATTGCTGGTTCCATGTAACATACCTTAGGGTATTACAGGGGCAACCAAGGGAAGATAAGGCAATAAGAAACCTCCAGGGGTGAAGAGCAATAAGGTGGTTCAGCAGTAAATACCAGACAGACCCATCACAATGTTGGGTCAAGGAGACAGAATCTATATAATCACAGGAGATAATTTACATCAACTCCTTATAAGCATTCCATCCACCCACAATTCTCTACCTTTGGCCTCCCCCTTATACTTTCCATCAATCACCTTACAATTATGCCCCCTTGTAAAAGCCATTTCCTCCCAGGGAAAATGTCTGTGGCTACCCACACGATCTGTGCCTCTTATCTTATACACCTCTGTCAAATCACCCTCCTTCACTCCAAAGAGAAAAGCCCAAGCTCACTCAACCTATCCTCATAGGACATGCTCTCTAATCCTAGCAGTGTTCCTGTAAATCTCCTCTGTACCCGCTCTAAAGCTTGCACATCCTTCCTATAATGTAACGTTATGATCTATCTTCATCCATCTATTTAGTCCCTTGCAGAATAGGTTTGAGGGGTCCTATTATTAATTCTAATCAATTGCATTTCTACAGAGTACTACTCTCCTCCAACCTCAACTTCCCCAAAACGTTACCTCACTAATATAAAATTCCTACAGTAAAAAGAGTGTGGTTATCACATTAACAAGGACTTCATGGAGCCCTGGACGATCATAGCTCTTGTGTCCTTCCTTAGCTGAATAGATCAAAGGCACAGAAGGCTGTCAATTCAACGCATTCCTTTTGTGCAATGGGGAATTTGGAAATCACGCATATCAGATCTCCCCATCCTTGCCAACAAGAGTAAAAAATCCCCACTTTCAGATATGTTCACCTCCCAAACCTGCAGCAATGGCCACTGTATTAGGTACACTTGCACACCTGTTCGTTAATGCAAATATCGAATGAGCCAATCATGGAACAGCATCTCAATGTATAAAAGCATGCAGATAGGCTTAAGAGGTTCAGTTGTTGTTCAGATCAAACATCAGAATAGGGAAGAAATGTGATATCATGACTTTGACCATGAAATGATTCTGAACGGCCAGATGGGTGGTTTGAGTATCTCAGAAACTGCTGATTTTCCCCTGGCATCATTCACATACAAGTCTCTAGAGTTTATAGAGAATGATGCAAAAACAAAAAGCATCCAGTGAGCAGCCATTCTGCAAACGCCTTGTCAATGAATGTGATGTAGTATTGATTTATGGGCTCTTTGTCTCTTGAAGAAATCTGGCTCCACCATATTAACAGGTGCAGGTGTTGTATTAAATGCCCCCAACTTTTCACACAAAGTACAAACATGTGAAAATATTTGTACAGAGGAAAAATGTACAGTATTATATATTTACACAGATTTACAATGTGATATTTACACAGATCAACCAATATTCAACTCCTTCACAATTATGGTCTATCTCCAACCACACACTAAGGTTCATTTTGTACATTTAGCCCCACTCACTTGCATATACCACATTAGAAAAAGATCAATTAATTAATACACATGAGAACTATTATCTATTACATAATATATTTATGAATCATTATTTCTAAGACACAGGAGCAGAATTAGGCCATTCATCCCATCATGTCTGCTCCACCATTCCATCATGAATGATTCCGGATCTCACTCAACCCCATATACCTGCCTTCTCAAAACCATCGTACAATATCTTTTGTATTTATTTTATCATTGTACATACATTTTAACCATTCTTCCCCTAGCCCCAATTGTCCATGGTATGTCCCTTCTGCACACTGTGAATGTACCCGGAACTGCCAAACCACAAACAAATCAGCAGACAAACAGACCAACGGCATTCAACAAACAACAAACATAAAGCAAATACAGATATTTTGTATTAAATTTAATAAACTTCCCTATTAGTGTGTGTGTGTGGTATTAGCATATTTAGCATATTGGTTCTGGCAAATAAGTAACTATAGTGTACGTGTGTGCTTATGTGTGTATGATTAATGGAAACTACGCTACAGGTGTGCACCCCTGACACCGTCCAGCAAAATATGGCTCCAAATAGTCATCATCACCGTGATGTGCAGTGTCGTACGTCGTGGGCGTTCCTGGTCTTCCATCTTTCTTTATTCTGAGAACCCCTAATAAGCTCCAAAGAGTAAGATTGTGATTTAGATGCGAAAAGGTAAGTGTATATAAATTTGAGGTTGTGAAATTATTGCACAAGGCCAGTGACAGAACCCTCTGTCACATGAGAGGTCAGAGGAGAATGGTCAGACTAGTTCAAGCTCACAGGAAGGCGCCAGTAACTCAAATAACCATGTGCTACAACAGTGGTATGCAGAAGAGCATCTCTGAACACACAACACATCGAACTTTGAAGTGGATGGGCTACTGCAGCAGAAGACCAGGATCATACACTCAGTGGCCACTTTATTAGGAGAGGAGGTACTGAATAAAAAGGCCACTGGCTTATTTTCCCACCTTTCCACTTTCACCAGCATTCAATGGAAACTCCCTCAATAGGTAATGGATTTATCTTTAGCTTCATTACAAATTGTTTAAGCAATGAATCATGCAAGTTTAAAAACAAACTGGTCGGCACAACAGCTATCAGTGGGAGTTTCGGTTTATGTAATCCTGTCAACGAGGTTGGAGAGCAGGTATTTTCTAAAGGAACTTCTGATCACTTATTCTTGATTTAGGTGATTTCTGTGGTTTAGACCAAGGTAAATTTTGCAAGCATGAGAAAGTAGATTTCAGGATACTGGCTTTTAATCGTAGGTGGGGGAGGATGTTTGCTGAAATTTACCCAAGTCTAAATCTGGTCACATTAGGCAATCTTGACGTTCGCATGCAACATTCTTTGGCAAGCGCCCAGTATTGTCTGTAATGCTCCGGAGGCAGTGTTTCTGCTTAATCTTTTATTGATCCAATGATTTTGCAAGACGCATATCAGAGTCAACACCAAACACAACATAAGCTCAAATTTAAAAATTCTGCTAAACTCAACATTGGCAGATCTGTTTTAACCTGTTATTTATATTATGTTTCCAAGTGTAAACATTGTTCATTATCTTTAGATTTAGAAAAGGATGCAGCACTGGCCTCCTTCATGAGTTCATGAGTCGTGGTCACGGAGACGAGGGGTCAAGGGAAGGCCACCTAATTGGCACAGGATTTTTCACTGAAGGCACGGCTTCTGTTCCTTCCCATTCCCATTTACAGGAAATCCAAATTGCTGTTTCCACTTCCAGCCCAACATCCATGCGACATCAGTCAGATACAGCAAATAGTTGCTGTTCATTCACTTTGGCTCAATGTTTAACACCGTCATTCCTGCAGTGCTAAATGAAAAGCCTCTGTACCTCCCTGTGAAAATGGATACAAACATAGAAGCTTAGAAAACCTACATCACAATACAGGCCCTTCGGCCCACAATGTTGTGCCGAACATGTACTTACTTTAAAAATTACCTCGGATTACACATAGCCCTCTATTTTTCTAAGCTCCATGTACCTATCCAGTAATCTCTTAAAAGACCCTATTGTATCCACCTCCACCACCGTCGCCGGCAGCCCATTCCACATACTCACCACTCTCTGAGTAAATAACATACCCCTGACATCTCCTCTGTACCTACTTCCAAGCACATTAACTTCCTCGAGTTAGGATCCTCGACTTCCTAACTGGATTCCATGCAGATTAGTAATAACATCTCCACCTTGCTGACAATCAGTACTGCCACACCTCAGGGATGTGTGCTTAACCCACTAATTTAATCTCTCTCTATACCCATGACTGTGCGGCTAGGCACAACTCAAATGAATTTGCTAATGATACAACCATTTTTGGCAGAATCTCAGATTGTGACAAGAGGGCATACAGGAACAAGAAATATCAACTAGTTGAGTGGTGCCATACAACAACCTTGCACTCAATGTTAGTAAGACCAAAGAACTGACTTCAGGAAGGACAAAGTAACACAAACCAATCCTCATTGAGGGGTCAGAAGTGCAGAGAGCGAGAAATTTCAAGTTCCTGGGTGTCAACCTGTGCAGCAGCTTTGAGTGTCCTATAGACTCGGACCCCAAGATCCCTCTGATCCTCCACACTGCCAAGAGTCTTACCATTAATACTATATTCTGCCATCATATTTGACCTACCAAAATGAACCACCTCACATTTATCTGGGTTGAACTCCATCTGCCACTTCTCAGCCCAATTTTGCATCCTATTGATGTCCCCCTGTAACCTCTGACAACCCTCCACACAATCCACAACACCCCCAATCTTTGTGAAATCACTTTTTTTAAATTTGTTTTTTGTTGCACTATTTATCTTAATTTAACTATTTAACATATATGTATATACTTACAGTAATTCAGTTTTTTTGTTTATTTATCATTTATTGCATTGTACCACCATCTCAAAGTTAACAAATATCATGGCATATGCCAGTGATATTAAACCTGATTCTAACTCGCATGGTTATTTGATTCCCTGCTCAAACCAAATAATTCACCCATCCTCACTTGATGTACAACTCCCAAAATCTCACAGGGACTTGGGAGTGCTTGTGCAGGATTCCCTAAAGGTTAACTTGCAGATTGAGTCAATGGTAAGGGAGGCAAATACAATATTAGTGTTCATTTCAAGAGGATAATAATATAGAAGCGAGGATGTAATGCTGAGATTTTTGGTCAGACTGCACTTGGAGTATTGTGAGCAGCTCTCGGCCTCTTATAGTGGGGGGGGGGGGGAATCTCATTGAAACCTATCAAATAATGAAATGCCTAGATAGAGTAGACATAGTTGGGGAGTCTCAGACCAGAGGGAAATGCCTCAGAATAGGCCTCAGAAGGATGTCCCTTTAGAACAGAGATGAAGAGGAATTTCTTTAGCTGAGGGTGGTGAATCTGTGGAATTCTTTACCACAGATAGCTGTAGAGATTGCCATTGGGTATCTTTAAAGCAGGGTAGATCGGTTCCTGATTAGTAAGCACATCAAAGGTTATGGGGAGAAGGCAGGAGAATGGGGTTGAAAAGGATTTTAAAAAAACAGCCTTGATGGAATTGTGGAGCCTACTTGATGGGCCAAGCGGCCTAATTCTATCTCTATGCCTTACGGTCTTACAACTGATCCTCAAAACATGGCAACATGCTTGTGTATTTTCTCTGCAATCTTTCAATATTTTTGATATCTTTCCTGTAGGTAGATAACTAGAAATGCACACAATACACTAAATTAGGCCTCACCAACATCTTGTACAACTTCAACATCACATTGCAACTCCTATACTCAATACTTTGACTTATGAAGGCTAATACGTCAAAAGCTCTGTTTACGATATGATCTGCCTGTAATTTCAAGGAATTACGAATCTCTCCATTCTACCACACTCCTTAGTGCCCCACTGTTCACTGTGCAAGTCAAACTCTGGTTTGTCCTCTCAAAGTGCAACACCTCACACTTGTATGCATTAAATTCCATTTGCAATTGCCAGCCCATTTTTCCAGTTGGTTCCGATCCCAATGCAAGATTTGATAGCCTTCCTTGATGCCCACTATGCCACCAAACTTGGCGTCATTCACAAATTGCTGATCTAGCTTACTAAACTATCATCCGTATTATTGATACTGATGATTAGAAAAGACAGACCCAGCACCAGTCCCTCTGACATACCACTAGTCACAGGCCTGTGGTCAGAGAGGCAACCATCTAGTACCACTCTGTGGCTTCTCCCACGAAGCCAATGTTGAATTCAAGTTATTACCTCATCCTGAATGTCAAGCGACTGAACCTTCTGGGCCAGCTTCCAATGGGGGGCCTTGACAAGGTGTTCAGATGGCATATACTAATCTTCCTGCTCTTCCCCTATCCTTCTGCCTAGGCTCTGCTCAGAATGTGAACGCAGCACAGTCCATCACATAATCCGTCCTCCCCTCCATTGATTCTGGCTACCCTTCCTACTGCCTCAGGAAATAGACACTATCATCAAGGACTGCTCCCACCCCATTCATTTTCTCTTCTATTCTCACCCCCCTCCCACCACCATTAAAAAGAACATGCAACTAGACAGTTCCCATCCCTGTTATTCGACAGACATCTCACACACTTAAAGATGAATTCTTGAACGGTTGATTTCCCAATCTCCCAATCTTCCCCTGCTCTTTAGTTGTCTACCTGCGCTGTATTTTCTCTGTAACTGCAGAATATGCTGTATTGCATGATCTGGATGGCACACAGAACAAATGCTTTTCAATGTATTTCAGTACTAGTGACAAAAATAATAGACTAATACTATTGTGAATTGACAAATTTTACAACTTCACCAGCCACCAATCCTCCCCTTTCTGCAAGTCTTTTTTTTCTCATACCAGGCCACAGCGCTATGGTGTGTGAATCCATTTAACTACTGCTGCTCAGCCACCAAACGTTGACAGGACTATGGAAGGCATTTCAAAAGGAACCAAGCTGTGATGCACATTTTCTAGCAGAAGCCATCTGAATATGGCCCCTGTTAGATACTGCTCCTTGTGGTATGAGTGCTTAGTTATTTTTTGGAGGATTTTAGAGGGCAAGCAGGCCACTAATATCTCTCTTAAGAAAGTGGTAATGCATCAGCACTGCAAACCTCTGCATTCATTTAATGGAAGATGATCCCACAGTACTAGTCAGGTAGCAGCAATGGTAGGAAATGGACAGGTGACATTTTGGATTGAGACCTTTCTTCTGGACTGACCTCATGAGTTCCTCCAGCATTTTTGTGTGCAGATAATGGTGCTCCAAGGTGTTGGAACCCTTGTTGTTCTGGTTGAAAGATTTGCGGAATGTAGTCAGACAGGCCTAGCGAAGGAACAACAGAGCAATTTAAATTGGTAAGTTTGTAAATTGGTTTCTCATTGTTACATGTACCAAGCTACAGTGAAAAACTTGTCTTGCATACTGTTGATACGGATTCATTTTCATTACACAGAGTTTAGGTACATTAACAGTGTTGAGGTACAGTAGTACAAGGTAAAACAATAATAGAGTGCAGAATAACACACACAAAATGCTGGGGAAGCTTAGCAGGTCAGGCAGCATTTATGGAAATGAATAAACAGTCAATGTTTCAGGCCAAGACCCTTCATCAGGACTGTGAAATGTCTCAGCCCAAAACGTCAACTGCTTATTCATATCTGTAGATGCTGCCTGATGTGCTGAGTTCCTTCAGCATTTTGTGTGTGTTGCTTTGGATTTCCAGCATCTACAGACTTTCTTGTTTTTATAGAGTGCAGAATAACGTGTTACAGTTACAGAGAAAGTGAAATGAAGGTAGACAATAAAGTACAAGGCTATTATGATGTAGATTGTGAGGTCTATCTTACCATTTACAGAACCATTCAATAGTCTTAAAACTGTGGTACAGAAGCTGCCCTTAGGTCTAGTGGTACATGCTTTCAGGCTATTCGGCAGTGGGGGGGGGGGGGGGGAATGTCCAGGTAGGGTGCAGTCTTTGATTATGCTGGCTATTGTACCAGGCCAGTGAGACATTAGACAGAGTCCATGGAGAGCAGGCTAGTTTCCATAAGACCATAAAACTATAAGACATAGGAATAGAATTAGTCCATTCAGCCCATCATCTATTCTTCCATCCCATCGTGGCTGATTTATTATCCATCTCAACCCCATTCTCCTGCCATCTCCTCATCACCTTTGACATACTGACTAATCAAAAACCTATCAAATGCTGCTTTAATTATACTCAATGGCCCGCTCCAAACATTTTGGCTAACAAAAGTTCCTTCAGTTAAATAAAAGATACCAAAATCCCAAAGGTTTCTTCAGCTACATAACATGTAAAAGAGAGGCGAGAGTTGACATCCAACCGCAGGAAAACAATGATGAAGAGGTAGTAATGGGGGAGAAGGAAATGGCGGACAAACTGAATAAGTATTTTGCATCAGTCTTCACTGTAGAAGGCACTAACAGTATGGTGGAAGTTCCAGGTGTCAGGGGTCATGAAGTGTGTGGAGTTAACATTACTAGAGAGAAGGGTCTTGGGAAACTGAAATACAGGACAGTACAGGCCCTTCGGCCCACAATGTTGTGCTGACCCTTAAACCTTGCCTCCCATATAACGCCCCCAACCTTAAATTCCTCCATATGCTTTGTCTAGTAGTCTCTTAAATTTCACTAGTGTATCTGCCTCCACCACTGACTCAGGCAGTGCATTCCACGCACCAACCACTCTCTGATTAAAAAAAATGAAGGCAGATAAATGACCTGGACCAGATGGTGTACCAGCGTACCTGGACAAGCGTTCTGAAAGAGGTGGCTGAAGAGATTGTGGAAGCATTAGTACTGATCTTTAAAGACCAGAGGACTCAGCCTCAGAATAGAGGGGTGTCCTTTTAGAATGGAGATAAGGAGGAATTTCTTTAGCTAGAATGGTAAATCTGTGGAATTCTTTGCCACGGGCAACTGTGGAGGCTGTGTTTATGTATATTTAAGGCAGAGGTTGATATATTCTTAATAGGTCAGGGCACAAAGGGATACAGAGAGAAGGCAGGAGATTGGGGCAGAGAGGGAAATTGGATCATCCATGATGAAATGGTGGAGTAGACTCGATGGGCCAAATGGCCTATTTCTGCTCCTATATCTTATGGTCTTATGGTCTTAAAACCCAGTATATCTTTTCTTAGATAAGGGGCCCACAACGGCTCACAATATTCCTCGTATGGTCTGACTAATGCATTATAAAGCCTCAGCATCACATCCTTACTCTTATATTCCAGTCCTCTTGAAATGAATGCTAATATCGCATTTGCCATCCTTAACAATGACTCAAGCTGCAAGTTAACCTTTAGAGAATCTTGCAAAAGGACTAACAAATCCCTTTGCACCTCTGAATCTTCTCCCCATTTAGAAAATTGTCGACAGCTTTATTTTGTCTGCCGAATTTCCCTACACTATATTCCATCTAAGGAAACTATAGAAAGGGTGCAGAGGAAATTTACAAGGATGGTGCCTGGATGCTTTATGAGAATAGGTTGAGTGAACTTGGCTTTTTCCCCTTGGAGCGACAGAGGATGAGAGGTGACCTGATAGAGGTGTACAAGATGATGAGAGGCATCTATCGTGTGGATAGTCAGAGGCTTTTTCTCAGGGCTGAAATGGCTGCCACAAGAGAGTACAGGTTTAAGGTGCTGGGGAGCAGGTACAGAGGAGATGTCAGGGGTAAGTTTTTTACTCAGAGTGTGGTGATGGCATGGAATGGGCTGCCGACAAAGGTGGTGGAGGCGGATACGATAGGGTCTTTTAAGAGACTTTGGATAGGTTAATGGAGCTTAGAGAAATAAAGGGCTATGAGTAACCCTAGTAATTTCTATCCTGTGATTAAGCAGTCATTACAAATTTGGTTCCAGTTTCGTAATTTTTTTAATCTCAAAAATTTTTAACTTTTTAGTTTAATTTATCAAAATTATTTATTTAAACCTTCATTAAGTGATCCTTTCTTCTTTGGAGTAATAAAGGAGTTTATTCCTTCATGGAACTGTTCCAAGATGACCGATTGATGTTTTTTGAGAAATTAGCAACTAAATACTCTCTCTTGTATTCACATTTCCTATGATATCTTCAGGTCAGACACTTCTTACAAGAATATTTAAGTAATTTTCCATATATACAGGATTCTGACCTGTTAGATATTATTTTAAAAATGAACCCTTTAGTGAAAGGTTTTATTGGGAAAATTTATAATTTATTGTTCACAATTACCCTTCACTTAAGATTAAGCAAGATTGGGAGAGAGAGCTTAACATGACCTTGATAACAGAGGATTGGTTGCAAATTTTGAAGTTGGTTAACTCTTCTTCAGTCTGTGCCAGTCACTCTTTAATTCAATTTAAAATTGTACATCATTACTATTTGACAAAGGAGAGACTGTCTAAAATGTTTCCTAATGTTGATAGTCAGTGTGATAGATGTAAAACCAAGCAACATACACAAAATGCTGGTGGAACACAGCAGGCCAGGCAGCATTTATAGGGAGAAGCACTGTCGACGTTTTGGGCCAAGACCCTTCGTTAGGACTAACTGAAAAGAAAGATAATAAGAGATTTGATAGTAGGAAGGGGAGGGGAAAATGCGAAATGATAGGAGATGACTGGAGGGGGTGGGGTGAAGCTGAGAGCCAGAAAGGTGACTGGCAAAAGGGATACAGAGCTGGAGAAGGGAAAGGATCATGGGATGGGAGGCCTAGGGAGAAAGAAAGGGGGAGGGGAGCACCAGAGGGAGATGGAGAACAGGCAGAGTGATGGGCAAAAAGAGAGAAAAAAAAGGAGGGGGAAAAAACTAAATATATCAGGGATGGGGTAAGAAGAGGAGGAGGGGCATTAACGGAAGTTAGAGAAGTCAATGTTCATGTCATCAGGTTGGAACATTGGCCACTGGGAGATCCTGCTTTCTCTGGCGGAACAGAGCATAGGTGTTCTGTGAAATGGTCTCCCAGTCTGCGTTGGGCCTCACCAATATATAAAAGGCCACACTGGGAGCACCGGACGCAGTATACCACACCAACCGACTCACAGGTGAAGTGTCACCTCACCTGGAAGGACGGTCTGGAGCCCTGAATGGTGGTGAGGGAGGAAATGTAAGGGCAGGTGTAGCACTTGTTCTGCTTACAAGGATAAGTGTCAGGAGGGAGATCGGTGGGAAGGGATGGGGGGAGACGAATGGACAAGGGAGTTGCATAGGGAGCAATCCCTGCGAAAAGCAGAAGTGGGGGGAGGGAAAGATGTGCTTGGTAGTGGGATCCCATTGGAGGTGGTGGAAGTTACGGAGAATTATACGCCAGAGAAAGCAGGATCTCCCAGTGGCCACACATTTTAATTCCACGTCCCATTCCCATTCTGATATGTCTATCCATGGCCTCCTCTACTGTCAAGATGAAGCCACACTCAGGTTGGAGGAACAACACTTTATATACCGGCTGGGTAGCCTCCAACCTGATGGCATGAACATTGACTTCTCTAACTTCCGTTAATGCCCCTCCTCCCCTTCTTACCCCATCCCTGATATATTTAGTTTCTTTCCCCCCTCCTTTTTTCTCCCTCTTTCCGCCCATCACTCTGCCTGTTCTCCATCTCCCTCTGGTGCTCCCCTCCCTCTTTCTTTCTCCCTAGGCCTCCTGTCCCATGAGCCTTTCCCTTCTCTATCTCTGTATCCCTTTTGCCAATCACCTGTCTGGCTCTCAGCTTCACCCCACCCCCTCCAGTCTTCTCCTATCATTTTGCATTTTCCCCTCCCCCTCCTACTTTCAAATCTCTTACTATCTTTCCTTTCAGTTAGTCCTGACGAAGGGTCTCGGCCCGAAACGTCAACAGCGCTTCTCCTTATAGATGCTGCCTGGCCTGCTGTGTTACACCAGCATTTTGTGTGTGTTGCTTGAATTTCCAGCATCTGCAGATTTCCTTGTGAGATGTAAAACTGAGACAGCTACATTGACACATATGTTTTAGTCGTGTTGTGTATTGAAACATTTTTGGAAATCTATTTTCTCTATAATTTCTAAGTTTTAAAAATTAATTTACAACCTAATAAGTTGACAGTTTTGTTTGGTATAATCCCTCAATATATTCATGGTATTTCTCTATCAGACCAAGATGTAATTGCATTCATTACATTATTGGCCAGAAGGGCTATTCTGTTGAAATGGAAAGATGCTTCTGCTCCTACTCTGATACAATGGTTCTCTCAGGTGATGCTATGTCTTAGTTTGGAGAAAATCAGAAGTCGAACTTTTGATCCTGATGCACCATCAATAACTCTCAGAGACATGAGGCGAGATATAGGCTTTTATTGGCTGGAAGAAAGAACAAGCAGCGAGTGACCACCACACAACATCCTGGAGACCGAGGCCGGGGCTGTGCCTCCAATCGCCTTTATACCGGCGTTCGTGGGAGGAGCCACAGGAGCAGTCAGCAGGGGGGGGGGGGGGGGGGGGCGTGTCCAGACAGGTATATGTAGTTCACCACAGATCCTCAATTTGATTTTGAGAAAAGGTGGGATTCATTTGCCCACTACAATCATCTGATTGAGTTAATTAATATGATTTCCTTCCGATTTTTGTTTCAATGGATTTGAGTTGGCAGGATTCATGGAGATTTATGGAAGCTTGAACGATGTATATAGCTCCCAATATGGGTTTTTTCTTTTTTTTTAGTCAGTAGGGGTTTTTTTCTCTTAGTTAGTAGGGGTTCTTTTTTTTTC
Organism: Hemitrygon akajei; assembly: GCF_048418815.1. NCBI lineage: Eukaryota > Metazoa > Chordata > Chondrichthyes > Myliobatiformes > Dasyatidae > Hemitrygon > Hemitrygon akajei. The sequence goes on along the minus strand of NC_133124.1, from coordinate 145,859,766 downwards.
TTTCTTCATTTTCTTTCAAAAAAATATTCTTAACACTTTATTTTTTCTTATTATTATTGATATATTGCTTAGCTTTGTTAATCAGTTATTTGCTAATTTAATTCTTTGTTGTACATAATGATATATTGACTTGATTACCTTAATGTATTTTTTGTTGATCTTTAATAATAATTAATAAAAAAGATTTTAAAAATGAAAATGAAAATTTCTAAGGTAAGGACTTTTTCAGCGCAACTTTGTGGGCCGAAGAGCCTGTATTGTGCTGTAGGTTTTCTGTTTCTATCTTCCACTTCTTTGCCCATTTTCCTAATCTAAGACCTTCTACAGACTCTCTGCATCCTCAACACTACCTGCCCTCCCACCTAACTTTGTACCATCTGCACACTTGGCCGTCAGATCTGTAATCCAAATTATTGACATATTTTCCAAAATAAAAAAATTGGATCACTCAAAGAATGCTTAAAAATAGTTTCAATAAATTAAACTACAAAGTTTAAATTTTTCAAGGTTAAAAAAATTACGGAACTGGAGCCAAATTTGTAAAGAATACTTAATCACAGGGTTTAAATTTAAATTAGCAACTTCAGCTAATTGTATAGTGAAGCAGCTCCCAATAACAAGGTTAAATAAAACTGTTTCACAGCTTTCAATTGAGTGATCCAATTTTTTTATTTTGGAAAAATAAAGGTATTAATTCTTTTTTGGATCTATTTAAAGAAGATAGACTGATGTCTTTTGAACTATTAGTTGATAAATACTCTCTTTCATATTTACACTTCTTACACTACCTTCAGGTTAGACATTTTTTACAAAAATATTTAAGTAATTTTCCTTGCATGTTAGAGGCCAACCTGTTAGATACTATTATGAGTATGAACCCTTTGATGAAGGGTTCCATTGGAAGAATTTATAATTTATTATTACAATGGGATAAGTGCCTTTTCTTTAAGATTAAACAAGATTGGGAAAAGGAACTTAATTTGACTTTTATAACGGAGAACTGGATGTGGATCTTGAAGCTGGTTAACTCTTCCTCGATTTGTGCTAGCCATTCATTGATTCAATTTAAAATTGTACATAGTTACTATTTGACGAAGGAGAAATTGTCTAAAATCTTTCCTAATGTTGATAGTTATTGTGATAGATGTAAAACTGAGACAGCTACACTGACACACATGTTTTGGTCTTGATCTATACTGGAACAGTTTTGGAAGTCAGTTTTTTCTACAATTTCTAAAGCATTTAAAATTAATTTACAACCTAACAAATTAACTGTGCTCTTTGGAATAATACCTCAAAATATTCATGGTATTTCTTTGTCTGACCAACATCTACCTGCAAACGTCATTAACCAAAATCTTGCATTAAAATACAAACTCATGGAAGTCATCATACCTCACTATAAATACAGGCCTGATCCAGTTTTAGAGTCAGAGTCCTACAAATTATATTGTGACCAATCCATTATCACAATCAGGGCAATCCATAATAACTGCCTGGATATGATATTACAGGAAAAACAAGCAAGAACACTTACTTAATAGATATAACCATTCCGAACACACATAACATGCAGAACCAATAAGTGAAAAACACCAGAAATATGAACACCAGGAACACCACTTCCTGGCCAAAGATATTTCTTCTCATGTCAGTCTTGAATGGCGAAATCCCAACTTTGATTTTGGATATCCTATACAGGGGAAATATTAACTCTGTCAAACCCCATTACAGTTCTTTTTTTTCAGTGAGATCACTTCTCATTCTTCTAAACTCAACAGAGTACAGGGCTAATGTGCATAATCAGCCCTGTGATTAAACTATTCAAACCAGTGACTTTACTACAGTGCCTCTATCAAATACATCTTTCCCTATGCAGTGGGGCCATATCTATTACTATTACTTCCCTATTATTTATTAATTCCCTATTACTTCCTTGACCTAGACATTAGCTTGCAGAGGAACTTACACAAAATGTCACTTCAATGGTCATCATATTCTTAGTGTAGTCTCACTAGAACTCTGAATGACATAAGACATAGGGGCAGAATTAGGCCATTTAGCCTATCAAGTCTTTTCCCCATAACCTTTGATGCCTTTAAAAATCAAGAACTTACCAACTTCTGTTTTAAATATACCCAATGACTTGGCCTCCACAGTCGTCTGTCAATGAATTCCACAGATTCCCCACACTCTGGCTAAAGAAATTCTTCTTCATCTCTGTTCTAAAGGGACGTCATTGTATTCTGAGGCTGTACCTCCCACTATAGATAGGATCCTCTCCAAGTCCATTCCATCTAGACCTTTCAATATTCCATAGGTTTCAACGAGATCCCTCCCTGACCAGTGCCTTATAAAGCTTCTGCAATACACCCTTGTTTTTATATTCTAGTTCTTTCAAAATGAATGCTAACATTGTATACAGCTGCTGACCACTCTGTCTGACACACAGTGTTGCAAGTGCATGCACTGTGGTCTGCCAGTCAGGTAATCAATAATCCATGACACCAGGGAAGCATCCATCTGCATCACTGTCAGCTTCTCACCCAGCAGAGCAGGGCGGATGGTATTGAACGCACTGGAGAAGTCAAAAAACATGACCCTCACAGTGCTTGCCGGCTTGTCCAGGTGGGCGTAGACATGGTTCAGCAGGTAGACAATGGCATCCTCAACTCGTAGTCGGGGCTGTTAGGTGAACTGGAGGGGTCTAAGTGTGGCCTAACCATTGTTCTAGCTGCTCTAGAACAAGTCTCTCCAGGGTCTTCATGATGAGGGAGGTCAATGCCACCGGTCTGTAGTCATTGGAGCCACTGGGGCGCGGCGTCTTCGGCACAGGAATGAGGCAGGATGTCTTCCACTGCACAGGAACCCTCTGGAGACTCAGGCTCAGGTTGAAGACAATGTGAAGTACTCCACATAGCTGGGGGGCACACACATAGTAAGCGTATACTGCATACATTTTAAGTTGTGTCACAGATGTACCTTATGCATTTGTAGGAAGGCTTTGGCTCAACGGGGCTTAGGCGATAAAGGGTCGAGACAAGGTAGGTTATCTGTTTAAAATAAAGACAGAAAGTATGTGTGTGAGGCCGGTTTTTTAGACTCGGTGTCAGATGTGGAAGATCTTGGAGACTCCCAGCCTCTCTGACGGCCACATCTGCACCAGGTGCGTCAAGCTGCAGCTCCTTAGGGACCGGGTTAGGAAATTTGAGATGCAGCTCGATGGCCTTCATCTGGTCAGGGAGAGTGAGGAGGTGATGGAGGGGAGCTATAGGCAGGTAGTCACCTCGGGACCACAGGAGACAGAGAAGTTGGTAACAAGCAGTAGAGGGAAGGACAAGAAGCAGGTGCCAGAGAGTACCCCACGGGCTGTCCCCTTTAACAATAAGTACTCCTGTTTGAATACCGTTGGGGAGAATGGCCTACCTGGGGGAAGCGACAGTGGCCATGCCTCTGGCACATAGTCTGGCCTTGTGGCTCAGAAGGGTAGGGAAAGGAAGAGGATGGCAGCAATGATAGGGACCTCTATAGTTAGGGGGTCAGACAGGTGATTCTATCGACGCAGGAAACAAATGCGGATGGTAGTTTGCCTCCCAGGTGCCTGGGTCCGTGATGTTTCTGATCATGTCACGATATCTTGAAGTGGGAAGGAGAACAGCCAAAGGTCGTGGAACATATTGGTACCAATGACATAGCTAGGAAAAGGGAGGAGGTCTTGAAAACAGACTACAGACAGTTATAAAAGAAGTTGAGAAGCAGGACCTCAAAGGTAGTAATCTCGGAATTGCTGCCTGTGCCACATGACAGTGTGTATAGGAATAGAACGAGGTGAAGGATAAATGCGTGGCTGAGGGATTGGAGCAGGGGGCAGGGATTCAGATTTCTGGATCATTGGGATCTCTTTTGGAGCAGGTGTGACCTGTACAAAACGGACAGGTTGCACTTGAATCGCAGGGGCATGGCACTGTTGATCAGAGATAGTGTCACAGCTGCAGAAAAGGAGGAAGCCATGCAGGGGCTGTATACAGAGTTTCTGTGGGTGGAAGTTAGGAACAGGAAGGGGTCAATAACTCTACTGGGTGTTTTTTATAGACCACCCAATAGTAACAGGGACATTGAGGAGCAGATTCTGGAAAGGAGTAATAATAACACAGTTGTTCTGGTGGGAGATTTTAATTTCCCAAATATTGATTGGCATCTCCCTAGAGTGAGGGGTTTATATGGGGTAGGGTTTGTTAGGTGTGTTCAGTAATGTTTCTTGACATAATATGTCGATAAGCCTCCAAGAGGAGAGACTGTACTTGATCTGGTATTGGGAAATGAACCTGGTCAGGTGTCAGGTCTCTCAGTGGGAGAGCATTTTAGAGATAGTGATCACAATTCTATCTCCTTTACCACAGCATTGGAGAGGGATAGGAACAGACAAGATAGGGAATCATTTAATCAGAGTAAAGGGAAATATGAGGCTATCTGACAGGAACTTGGAAGCATAAACTGGAAACAGATGTTCTCAGGGAAACATATGTAAAAAATGTGGCAAATGTTCAGGGGATATTTGCGTGAGGTTCTGAGTAGTTACAATGCAATGAGACATGGAAAGGATGGTAGGGTACAAGATTTGTGATGTACAAAGGCCGGTGTAAATCTAGTCAAGAAGAAAAGAAGAGCTTACGAAAGGTTCAAAAAACTAGGTACTGATAGAGATCTAGAAGATTATTAGGCCAGCAGGAAGGAGCTTAGGAATGAAATTAGGAGAGCCAGAGGGGGCCATGAGAAAGCCTTGGCAGACAAGATTAAGGAAAACCCCAAGGCATTCTACAAGTATGTGAAAAGCAAGAGGATAAGACGTGAGAGAATAGGACAAATCAAGTGTGACAGTGGAAAAGTGTCAATATTCAGTATGGAAAAGGATCTTGGTGATTGTAGGGATGACTTACAGCGGACTGAAAAGCTTTATCATGTAGATATTGAGGAAGAGGATGTGCTGGAGCTTTTGGAAAACAACGTTGGATAAGTCACCGGAACCAGACGGGGTGTACCCCAGGCTACTGTGGGAAGCGAGGGAGGAGATTGTTGAGCCTCTGGCAATGATCTTTGCATCATCAATGAGGACGGGAGAGGTTCCGGAGGATTGGAGGGTTGCGGATGTTGTTCCTTTATTCAAGAAAAGGAGTAGGAAATTATAGGCCAGTGAGTCTTACTTCAGTGGTTGATAAGTTGATGGCAAAGATCCTGAGAGGCAGGATTTATGAACATTTGGAGAGGCATAATATGATTAGGAATAGTCAGCATGATTTTGTCAAAGGCAGGTCCTGCCTTACAAGCCTGATTGAATTTTTTGAGGATGTGACTAAACACATTGATGAAGGTAGAGTAGTAGATGCAGTATATATGGATTTTAGCAAGGTATTTGATAAGGCTTATTGAGAAAGTAAGGAGGTATGGGATCCAGAACTGCCTTGCCCACAGAAGGCAAAGAGTGGTTGTAGACAAGTCATATTCTGCATGGAGGCTGGTGACCAGTGGTGCGCCTCAGGGATCTGTTCTGGGAACCCTACTCTTGTGATTTTTATAAATGACCTGGACGAGGAAGTGGAGGGATGGGTTAGTAAATTTGCTGATGACACAAAGGTTGGAGGTGTTGTGGATAGTGTGGAGGGCTGTCAGAGGTTATAACGGGACATTGATAGGACGCAAAACTGGGCTGAGAAGTGGCAGATGGAGTTCAACCCAGATAAGTGCAAGGTAGTTCATTTTGGTAGGTCAAATATAATGGCAGAATATAGCAATAATGGTAAGACTCCTGGCAGTGTGGAGGATCAGAGGGATCTTGGGGTCTAAGTCCATAGGACACTCAAAGCTGCTACGTAGGTTGACTCTGTGGTTAAGAAGTCATACGGTGCATTGGCCTTCATCAATCGTGCAATTGAATTTAGGAACCGAGAGGTAATATTGCAGTTATATAGGTCCCTGGTCAGACCCCACTTGGAGTACTGTGCTCAATTCTGGTTGCCTCACTACAGGAAGGACGTGGAAACCATAGAAAGGGTGCAAAGGAGATTTACAAGGATGTTGCCTGGATTGGGGAGCATGTCTTATGAGAATAGGTTGAGTGAACTCAGCCTTTTCTCCTTGGAGCGACAGAGGATGAGAGGTGATCTAATAGAGGTGTACAAGATGATGCAAGGCATTGATCGTGTGGATAGTCAGAGGCTTTTTCCCAGGGCTGAAATGGCTAGCACAAGAGGGCATTGTTTTAAGGTGCTTGGAAGTAGGTACAGAGGTGATGTCAGAGGTAAGTTTTTTACGCAGAGAGTGGGGTGAGTGCGTGGAATGGGCTGCCAGCAGCGATGGTGGTGGCGGAAATGATAGGGCCTTTTAAGAGACTCCTGGATGGCTACATGGAGCTTAGAAAAATAGAGGGATATGGGTAAGCCTAGGAAGTTCTAAGATAAGGACATGTTCGGCACAGCTTTGTGGGCCGAAGGGCCTGTATTGTGCTGTAGGTTTTCTATGTTTCTATTATTTGTTAATTTACAGTATCACTTTATGTGTTATGCATGTTGAAAGTTCAAAGTAAAATTTATTATCAGAGTACATACATGTCACCGCATACAGTCCTGCGATTTTTTTCTGTGGGCATACTTAGCAAAGCTATAAAGCAGGATCAATCGACAAACAACTGTGCAAATGCAGATATAAATAAATAATAAGCATGAAATAACAAGAGAAAGAGTCCTCACAGTGAGACCATCAGTTATGGGAACACCAGAAGTAAAAGGAGTGTAGTTATCCCCTTTTGTTCAAGAGTCTTATTATTGAGGGTAGTAATTGTTGTTGAACCTGGGGGTGCAAGTCCTGAGGCTCTTGCACAGTCTTCCTGATGGTAACAGCAAGAAACGAGCATGGCCTGAGTGGTGAGGGCCTCTAGTGATGGATGCTGCTTATCTTGAGCAACTTTTTATGTAGATGTATGCAATGTGAGTTTCTGCATTGTGTGGCGCATCTTAGTCTGGAGGAACGTTGCTTCATTTGGCAGTATACATGTGTGCTATTGAATTGTAATAAACTTGAACTTGAAGTTGAATTTGAACTGCTCCAGAATGGACACAACAAGGCCCTTCACCAGAAATGCTTCTCCTCACCGGATGCTACATATACCCCTTTCTTTCATTAAGTCAGAAATGAAATATTAATTTACTATCTTTGTCTTGTCCTCGTTGCTCTATGTAATTTCTCTAGCCTTTGTCTGTAAGGGACTCACACTAACGGTAGGTAACATTTTCCTTTTTCCATCTCTCTAGATGGTTCTCATGTTTATCCTGAGGATCCTCTTATCTTCTACTTTCCCTTTCCTTATCAATGCTTTTTGATTCTCCTTTGCTGAATTCTGAGATGTTTACAATGCTCAGACTTTTGCCAATATTCTGTGGCTTTTTTTCCCCTTGATCTAAAACTAACAACTTCTCTTTATAATAATGCCAGATGCACTTTTCCTGTTTTCCTTTCACCTCAGAAGGATACATTGTACTTACAAACTCTGTATTAATTCCTCAAATTTTAGCCAATGCCTTTCTGTTGCAATCTAACCTATTTTCCAAATCTACAAAGCCAACTTGATAGTCATACCTTCAATGTTTTAAGAACCTGGATTCAGACAGGACAGCACAATGTGAGATGTGACTCAGGCATGCTGTAATCTGTACAGGCCGACTGCTCTCTAGTGTCCGCTCCCTGGAAGTCAAGCTGGATTGCCTTTGTCTGTGGCTGCGGGAAGATGAGGAACTGCCACATGCTTGTTCTTGCAGAAACGTGGCTCCAGGACAACATCCCTTGCACCACCTTTCTTCAGGTCATGCCACTCAAGAACTTGTGCTAATGTAATTCTGTGACGGTATGTGCTGGGTCATAACTATATGTGCTATATGTATGTACCTGAGCCCCAGAGGACCACTGCTTCATTTGGCTCTATACATCTGTATGGTTGAATGACAATTGAACTTCAACTTGAACTTAAACCTAAATTAGTGGAGATGCTTCCTCATGGATCCAGAGACCCATGCTCAATTCTCAATATCGATGCTGACTGTGTGGACTTTGCATGTTCTCTCTGTGACCATATGACCTTCCCCTGGCTGCTGCATGCAGGGTGGGTGGATTCATTGTCCACCATAGATTCCCCACAATGTGTAAGTGAGTGTAACAGTCTGGGAATAGTAGAAGGGAAAATAACATGGATACTCAGCCAACACTGAGTTGCTGGGCCTAATGGGTAGCATGGTAACACAACAGGTAGCACAACACTATTACAGTGTCAGCGACATGGGTTCAATTCCTGCCACTGTCTGTAAAGAGACTGCACAGTCTCCCTGTGACCACGTAGGTTTCCTCCGGGTGCTTCAGTTTCCTCCCACTTTCCAAAGATGTTCAAGTTAATAAGTTAATTGATCACATCTGTGTGATCGGGTGCTGTGGGGTCATTGGATTGGAAGGGCCTGTTACCATGTTGCATCTCTAAAGAAAGATGAAATAAATAAATCAGTTTGATATTAGACTCTATCATGTGATGATCACTGTTCCCAAACGGCCCTTTATCTACCATCATCGGAAATCAAAGATTAGCTCTATTTGTCACATGTAAATTGAAACATACCGTGAAATTTAAGTGTCGTCACACTTCCAGCGTCAACGTAGCATGCCCACAACTCAGTGACCCTAACCGTACATTTTTGGAATGTGGGAGGAAACCGGAGCAGCTGGAGAAAACCCATGTAGTCATAGGGAGAATGTACAAACTCCTTACAGACAGACGGAAATCGCGCCCCTGTCTACAGCTGGCACAGTGAAAGTGTTACGCTAACAGCTACACTAATGTGCTTCAGGGTTCAGAGAAGTCCTGGTGAATATCAAACTTTGAGCAGGATATTAGAGAGCAAATTGTGCTTAGTAACATAGAGTCATAGAACACTACATCACAGAAATAGACTCTTCAGCATATCTTGTCCATGCCTAACTAATATTCTGCCTTGTCCCTTCGACCTGCACCTGAACCATAGCCTTCTATATCCCTCCCATCCATATACATTTCCAAATTTCTCTTAAATGTTGAAATCAGCCACACATCCACTACTGCCACTGGCAACTCATTCCACATGCTCACTGCGCTCTAAGTGAAGGAGTTCCCCCTTATGTTCCCCTTAAACATTTAACCTTTCACCCCTAACATGATCAGCAACCTCTACTATGATTGAGAGTCTAATTGTAATCCCTCAACATCAGATCAGCAATCCAACCAGTCTTTCTGGCCTGGTGCTTGAACACATCACAATTGTAGCCAACAGAATATTGGCAAACTAATAACCATTGTTTTCTTATCAGTGAGAAACGAATGAGAGTGAATTGTGTTGGCTCATTTATTTACCGTTACTGTGCAATTGTAATTCATTACAGCATGCCACCACTGATCCAGAGATAATTATAGTGGTTCTGCATTCTATACTTAAGCTTAAACACAACCTTCATACAAAAAACAATTAGAAGGAATTGTAATTGTTTATTGATTTAGAATTTTATCAATGAGTCAACAGTTTATTGGTTCACTTTTATGGGCGGAACATTCCTTGTCTTAAGTAAATTGAGAAACTGTTTAATACCACCCATTATAGGCAGAAAAGCCTACGAAAAGTAATGGTACAGCCGATGCTATCACAGGAAAAGCCATTGTCACCATTGAGCACATCTACAAGGAGTGCAGACACAAAAAAGCAATATCAATTATCAAAGACTCCCACCATCTAGGCCAGACTCTCTTCTCACTGTTGCCATCAGGAAGAAGGTACAGGAGCCTCAGGTCCCTCACCACCAGGTTCAGGAACAGTTATTACCCCTCAATTATCAGGCTGTTAAGCTAGTGGGATAACTTTCTCTACAGATTACAGTGGGGATAACTTCACTCACTTCAACTCCAAACTGATTCCACTACAGACTCACTTTCAAACTCTCTAGAACTCATGTTCTCAGTATTTAAATATTTTGTGTGTGTGTGTGTGTGTGTGTGTGTGTGTGTGTGTGTGTGTGTGTGTGTGTGTGTGTGTGTGTGTGTGTGTGTGTGTGTGTGTGTGTGTATTTTTGTTGTTGTTATTATTTTCTGGGCTTTTTTTGCATTTGCACAGTTTGTCTTCTTTTGCACATTGGTTGTTTTTCAGGCTTTGTGTGTAGTTTTTCTTTGTTCTACTGTGAATGCCTGTAAGAAAATGAATCTCAGAATAGTATATGGTGACATATATGTACTTTGATAATACATTTACTTACTTACTGATTAGCATGGTGTTCTGCTCTACAAATATCCATTTGTAACGAGACAGACATTAACAATTCTCTTTATTCTTACTGCTAACACATCTGATGCAAGGTGATTATTGGAATCAAATAAGGATTAGTGAGAGATTATGATTTGGATTTAAGCAAGCACTAACTCATTTATGTGTCATCGCTTGTCACTCCATGTAACATTCTATGAATTAGACTGGGAGATTAAGAATTGTTTAGAATTCATGATGCCTTGAAAGTTCTTGGTTGCAAATGCCCTTTTCAGCCTCCAATGAATCCAAGGTAATGGCTAAATTAGTCTTTGTGTGGGGTGGAGAAAAGAGCACTCATGTCAAAGACAAGGATTAAGAATTGTTTGAAGTAGTTCTTCCAGCAGGGATATACTGCCTATCTGTACTTGGCTCTTAAGAAGGTAAAGCTCTGGCTGTAGATCTCCAGCTTCAACTGTTCAGGAAATTATCTTTAATTTATGATGACACTCTTGCAGGAAATCTTAATTTTAAGACAAGGTACCTTCTGTTAAATCCAGATTTTACAGTAATATGGTTGAAGAGATTCCCAATTCCTTTCATGATGTTTACTAGTGAGACTTGTACTTGTTTTGTGGAAGTGCTATACTCTTCGTCAGGAACCTTCGCACCATCGGCCACAAGCAGTACTTCCTGGTGGCCAAACATTTTAATTCTGATTCCTATTTCCATTCTGACATGTCAATTCATGGCCTTCTCTTGTGCCAAGATGAGGCCACCCTCAGATGGCAGGAGCAACACCTTACATTCTGTCCTGGTCGTCTCCAACCTGATGACATGAACATCGGTTTCTCCTTTCGGTAAACAAATTCCACCCCCGCCCACATCCTTCCCTTTCTCCTATGGTCCACTCTCCTCTCCTATCAGATTCCATAAGACCATAAGACAGAGGAGCAGAATTAGGCCATTTGGCCCATCAAGTCTGCTCTGCCATTCAATCATGACTGATCCTTTTCTCCCCTCCTCAGCCCCATTCTCTGGCCTTCTCCCCGTAACCTTTAATGGTGTGTCCATTCAAGAACCTATCAATCTTGGCCTTAAATACACCCAATAATCTGGTAACAAATTCCATAAATTCGCCACCTCCAACTAAAGAAATTTCTCCACATTTTTGTTTTAAATGGATGCCCCTCTATCCTGAGGTTGTGCCCTCTTGTCCTAGACTCCCCCAGAAGATTCCTTCTTCTCCAGCCATTACCTTTCCCATTCACCTGGCTTCACCTATCTATCACCTTCCAGTTAGCCTCTTTCCACTCCCCCAACCTTTTTATTCTGGCATTTTCCCCTTCCTTCTCAGTCCTGAAGAAGGATCTCGGCTCAAAACATTAACTGTTTATTCCTTTCCATCAGTACTGCCTGACCTGCTGAGTTCCTTCAGCATTTTATGTGACTTGGTTTGGACTTCCAGTATCTGCAGACTTTTCTCGTGGCTTTTCTCAGTTCTTCCATCTCCATCACATCTGTGTTCAGTTTGAGGTTTCTCATCCCAAGAAAATCTCATTGTCCACCTTTTTCAAAAGATTTTGTTTCCATTGATGTTGCCCTCAAACAATCAAACATTGCCCTCTGCCTTCACAAGATAAGGTTCCCCTTCTCCTTATCTATCACCCCACAACTTCCGCCATCTACATTGGGATCCTACCACTCTCACATCTTTCCTTTCTCCCCTCCGCTTTCTACAGGGATTTCTCTGTAGATGACTTCCTTGTCCACTCGTGCTTCCCCACTGTTTTCCCTCCTGCACTTATTCTTGCAAATATTTCAAGTGCTACACCTGCCCCGGCACCTCCTCCATCACCAGCATTCAGTTATTCCAGGTGAGTCAATACTTCACCTGTGAGTCTGTCAGGGTCATCTATTGTATCCTCTGTCACAGTGCAGCCTCCTCTACATCAGTGAGACCCAACATAGATTGGGGGAACCACTTAGTCAAGCACCTTCACTCTACCTGCCATGGAATGCAGGATTTCCCAAAGACCACCCCATTCCCACCCCCTTCTCTCTTTTCCATGCCCCATTCCAGTTCCTCTCTCACTCTTCTCCTCACCTGCCCATCACCTCCCTCTGGTGCCCTTCCTCCTTCCCTTTAATCCATAGTTCACTCACCTCTCCTATCAAATTCCTTCTTCATCAACCCTTTACCTCTTCCACATATCACTTCCCAGCTTCTTACTTCACCAACCCCTCCCCCACACCTTCCCCCTCACCAGGCTTCACCCATTACCTGCAGCCTGTACTCCTTCCCCTGACATTGCCTTCTTATTCTGGCTTCTTGCCCCTTCCTTTCTAGTCCTGATAAAGGGTCTCTGCACAAAACAGCAACCTTCCATAAATTTTCCTGACCCCTGCTGAGTTCCTCCAGCATTTTGTGTGTGTTGCACCTATAGAATGTGTCAAAATTTCCTGAAGAATTTTATAATCAATTACATCAGATTCAAAGTGTAGCCATTGTTGCAGGACACATGATAATCTTATTAAGGGAAAGATAAATGTTGGTCCAAGATCATTGAGGATAACTCCCTCTGATTTCTTCAATAGAGTGTCATTGGACTTTTTTATTATGTCTACCTGAGGTTGCAGACCAGATCCTCAGCTTATCCTCAGTGAAGTACAGTGCTTTCCTAAGACAATAAAGGCAGGTAAATAAAAAAAAGAGGAAGTGATAAGATACAATCTAGTGATCAGGATCAAGTTGAAGGGCTGATCCTGTGTCTCCTGTGGCCCAGTGACGGTAGTCAGCACCCACAAGTTCAAGTTCAAATTTATTGTAATAGACATACCTAACCAGATACAAATTTATTGTAATAGAGATACCTACCCAGGTACCTGATGCTTGGACTGAACAACAAGTGAATCTCTTGACCACATCTGCATGCTTTTATGCATTGAGTTGCTGCCATGTGATTGGCTGATTAGATATTTGCATTAATGAGCAGGTGTACAGGTGTACCTAATAAATTGGCCACTGAGTACAGGTCCATGGATAAAGTCATAGATTTTTACAGCAAAACTGCTAACATTAATATCTTTTTTTATTATTTCCTTCATATATCTTTCAACATTCCCCTCAGCTCCTTTTCCTGTTCCCTACTACTTAAATAGCAGTACAATAAACATCCCAACTGCATAACTTTGGAAAGCGATAGGAAATTGGAGCAGTTCTTCTATATGGAGAAAACCCACATGATTCACAGGCAGAAGGCACAATCTCCACACAGAGAGTAACATGGTTTAGGATTGAACCCATGTCTCTGGTGCTGTGACTGCACCACATGTGCCTTATAAAACACTCTGAAAAACAGGACTGAACCAGGGGCCTTCAGATCTTCAGTCTGATGATCTGCCAACTGAGCTACTTCAGATCTGAAATTTTACACATCTTCCTTAGATGGGCATTAATGAAGGATTCTGGGAGAGGGAAGGGTTAGATTGATCTTGGAGCAGATTAAAAGACTGGCACAATACCGTGGGCTGACGGGCTTGTACTATTCTGTAATGTTCTATCTTCTATATTTTCATCAAACTTTTGTCATCAACTCTGATGCAGTGAGTGACACTGATCTCTGAGTCAAACCTACCCCTGAGACTTCAGCACAACACCAGTGCAGTATGGAAAGTTTGCTGGATCTGCAGTTACTTCCACAAGGATCGTCACCTTGTCCTGGGAGAGAGACTTCTGAATTCCTGAGATACTGAAAGCCAAGCTGTCTGGTGCTTAGTTCCTGGTTGGGTCACCCATGGCAGTAAGATCAAGGGGGAGGTTCCAGACAAAGAGTGATCCAACCAAGACCTCAACGGTGGAGCTGGTAGAAGATGATGACACATCACAATGAAAGTGAAGGCGGAGGAAGGCTACAGTTCCTGAGTCATCGTGGCCTCCATGCCACTGGACTCTAAGCTTGATCTGTCTAGGAACATGTGGTGGCTGCCCATGCATCGGTCTCTCTATGTTAAACGAAGTCACACGTGGGCATTCTCCATTAAGGGAATCTATCCTAACATCCCAGGATTGGCTGCCACAATCTCCTAAGAACCCCTTTAGAGAACATCATACTCTGGTCAAGTTAACGCACTACAGGGAGACTGCTGCAACTTTTAGAATGCTGTCTTTCAGGTCCCGTTTAATGCCTCAGACAGATGTAACAGCATCAATGGTATTTAATGAGCAGTTAAAAGACTGATCACTTCTAATGTCAAGGACAACATCTGCCCCTAGCTCAATGTCGATGAAATAGTGCTTCATTGATTATTATCAGAGGGAATCTCTGTGGAATCCTGCTACCAATGCAGACTTCAAGGGGCTTCATTAATTGTACAGTAGTCAAGGTGACATGATAATGTAGTGATCAGCGTAACTCAGTTACTGTGCCAGCTGTAAGATGAGGGTACAGTTCATGCCACTGTCTGTAAAGAGCTTGTACATTCTCCCCATGACCGTGTGGGTTTCCTCCAGGTGCTCCAGTTTCCTCCCACAGTCTAAAAGACGTATGAGTTAAGCTTAGTGAGTTGTGGCATGCTATGTTGATGCTGGAAACATTGGAACACCTGTGGGCTGCACAGAACAATTCTCACTGATTTGATTTGATGCAGTTTCACTGTTTGCTTTGATATAAGTGTGACAAATATAGCTAATCTGTATCTCTACAGGATTCTGGGACATCCTGAAGTAGTAGAAGGTGTTGAATCCACCAATATCTGTCAAAACACATCAGTCAGAATTTCTTCCCCTTCCTACAGAAAGGGCTGTCAGTTCCAGCCATGTCAAGTCTTCATTCTGCCCATGTTATGCCAAATTGCTAAGCGTATTCCTGAGGGAGTAATACGGTCAAAGTCAAAGTACATGCAGTACCCTCAGATGCACTTTATTAGGCACACCTGCTTGTTGATGCAAATATTTAATGTGACAGCAACTCAATGCATAAACACATGCAGACATGTTGAAGAGGTTCAAAACCACAGAAAACACCTTGTTTATGAAAAAAATCAAAGGTGAATGGCCAGACTAGCTGAAGCAGACAAGAAGGTGATAGTAACTCAAATAACCACACAGTACAACAGTGGTGTGCAGAGCATCACTGAACACACAGCACATTGAACCTTGAGGTAATGGGCTACAGCAGCAGAAGACCAGAAACATACACTCACTGGTACAGAGGGTACCTAATAAAGTGGCCACCTGGAGATTCATTTTCTTGCACACATTTTTAGGAAACTAAAGAAATACAATAGAATTTATCAAAATCTATATATAAACAAAGACCATGTAGCCATCACTGAATCATGGCTGAAGGATGGTTGTAGTTGGGAGCTGAATGTCCAAGGTTACAGGTTATATCAGAGGGATAGGAAGGTAGGCAGAGGGGGTGGTGTGGCTTTACTGGTAAAGAATGGCATCAGATCAGTAGAAAGATGTGTAGGATTGGAAGAGGTTGTATCCTTGTGGGTTGAGTTAAGAAACTGCAAGGGTAAAAGGACGTTGATGGCAGTTATATACAGGCCTCCCAACAGTGGCTGACAGGCGACCACAGGTTACAACAGGAAATAGAAAAGGCAAGTCACAAGGGCAATATTATGGTAGTCATGGAAGATTTTAACATGCAGGTCGATTGGAATAATCAGGTTGGTAAAGGATCTGAAGAGAGTGAGTTTGTTGAATGCCAAAGAGATGGTTTTTTGCAGCAGTTTGCCGTTGAGCCTACTAGGGGATTGGCTATACTGAATTGGGTGTCATGTAATGAACCAGAGGCGAGTAGGGAGCTTAAAGTAAAAGAACACTTAATATGATTGTGTTCAACTTGAAATTTGATAGGGAGAAAGTAAAGTCTGATGAAACAGTGTTTCAGTGGAGTAAGGGAAATTACAGTGGTATGAGAGAGGAGTTAACCAAAGTAAATTGGAAGGAGCTGCTGGCAGGGATGTGCATTTCTGGGGGAAATGAGGAAGGTGCAGGACATGTGTATTCCAAAAATGAAGAAATACTCAATTGGTAAAATAGTACAAACATGGCTGACAAGGGAAGTCTAAGTAACTATACAAGCATAAGAAAGGGCAGATTTCCTTGTGTTTGCATAAAAAAGGGCACACAGCAAGCAAAATTAGTGGGAAGATAGAGGATTGGGAAGCTTTTAAAAAGCTACAGACAGCAACTAAAAAATCATTAGAAGGGAAAAGATGAAATATGAAAACAACTCTTCTAGGCACTAGTGAGGCCTCACCTTGAGTACTGTAAACAGTTTTGGGCCCCTTATCTTAGAAAAGATGTGCTGGCATTGGAGAGGGTCCAGAGGAGGTTCACAAGGATGATTCTAGGAATAAAACAGTTATCATATGAGGAATGTTTGATGGCTCTGGAATCCAGAAGGATGAGGGGGGATCTCATTGAAACCTTCCGAGTGTTAAGAGGCCTAGACAGAGTAGATATAGAAAGGATGTTTCCCATGATGGGAGAGTCTAGGACAAGAGGGCACAGCCTCAGGATAGAGGGGTACCCTTTCAAAACAGAGATGTGGAGACATTTTTTAGCCAAAGGGTGGTGAATTTGTGGAATTTCTAGCCACATGCAGCTGTGGAGGCCACGTCGTTTGGGTGTATTTAAGGCAGAGATTAATAGATTTTTGATTGGACACAACATCAAAGGTTACAGGAAGAAGGCCAGGAGCTGGGATTGAGGAGGAGATTTTTAAAAAAGATCAGCTATGATTGAATGGTGGAGCAGACTTGATGAGCCAGATGACCTAAATCTGCTCCCATGTCTTATGGTCTTATGACAAGCTATCAATGTGCAAAAGAGGGAAAACTGCTCAAATAATAAATAAATAAATAAATAGATAGATAGATAGATAGATAGATAGATAGATAGTACTGAGAACATGAGTTGCCGAGTTCTTGAAAGTGAGTCTGTTGGTTGTGGAATCAGTTCAGTGTTGATGTAAGTGAAGTTATCAACATTGGTTCGGGAGCCTGCTGGTTGAGGGATCTAAGGCTTTGGTACTCCTGCCTGATGCTAACAGTGAGAAGAGAGCATGGCCTGCTTAGTTGGGGTCCTTGATAGTAGATGTTGCTTTATTGAGGCTGTGGACCTTGTAAATGTAGGTAACATTACACTGAGCCTCTGCATCTGAATCACAGACCCAGAATATTTCGCAATTCCTAAAAATTACTGGATTAGGCCAATCTCTCCTAAAGAAGACAAAGTCCGAAAGACTAGACCAGCCGTAAAGAACAAAGTGATGAATGCGAATGATTGTAGGAATAGATGGAAGGTTCGTGATCTGGAGACTGTGACAACCCAGCAACGGAATTGGTTTTGAATTGGAATCAAAAGTACTTGCTTGAAGTAGCCACAAATACTGTGTCATGATCCTCTTGTGACAATGTTTTAGGGAGCTTGAGAGTGGGGAACAGAAAGTTGTGGCTTCTTTTCTTGCTCTGTCTGAAAAATGTGTTCATTTCCCAACAGCAGTCCAGCACTTTACTTTCCCACGGATTTTAGTTCATGACATCTCTGACTCTGTTGCATGTCTCATAGAAAAACTGCATAGAATTAGCCCATGGCTCACTGTAATTCTGATTTGAATCTTGCACAGGGCAATTCATCAGCTATAATAAAATCCAAATACTGCAGAAGCAGAAAATCTGAATTAAATCAGAAACTGCCAGAAAGGTTCAGCAGGTAAGGCAGCATCTATGGAAAGAGAAAATTAAGTAGAGTGCAGGAGAATGAGAGGAGGCATTGTTGAGGCCTAATTTGGTGTATTGTGTGCAGCTCTAGTCACCTACCTAGATGAACGATACTAATAAGATTGAAAGAGTACAAAGAAAATTTACAAGCATGTTGCTTGAAGGCCTGAGTTATAGGGAAAGTTTAAATAGGTTAGGTCTTTATTTCCTGGAGAATAGGAGACTGACAGGAGATTTGATAATGGTATACAGAATTAAGAGAGATATAGAGAGGGAGAATACAAGCAGGCTTCTTCCACTGAGTTTGGGTGAGACTAGAACTAGAGGTCATGGGTTAAATGTGAAAGGTGAAATGTTTAAAGGAAATATGAGGGGGAACTACTTCACTTAGAGGGTGGTGCAAGTGTGGAATGACCTGTGGTGGATGCAGGTTCGATTTCAACATTTAAGAGAAGTTTGGATAAGTACATGGATGGGAGGAGTATGAAGGATGATGGTTGAAGTGTAGGTTGATAAGACTAGATAGAATTACAGTTTGGCACAGGCTAGATGGGCTGAAGGGCTTGTTTCTGTGTTGTCATACTCTATGACTGTAAGGTTGATATTCTGTGCTTGTTTCTTTTTCCACTGATGCTGCATGGCTTGTTGATTGTTCACAGCTTTTTTCAGCCTATGTAATCATCAGATCATAACTTTGTATTCCCTACAATAAAATCCACTACAGATATGTTCAGCCTTTAGGTTAGTACTGCCCCTATATTTTGAAAATGGTGATTCAGTGCTTCTCATGTTTTCATAACTAAATTAACAATACTTGCAATAGGGTTCCTCCTCAGTTGTTTTGGAGGACCCACTAACATCAGCATTTTCACCAGTATATAGATAATGATTTAAAAAGTGGAGGACTATGTAAGTGCAAAGGATTAGATTGATTTCAGAGTAAGTTATAAGATCAGCTCAACATTGTGAGCCAAAGGACCTGTACTATGCTGTAATTTCTATGTTCCTTGTTCAGTTAAGAGTTAAGCTTATAAAAGAAAGATTATTCTGAAAGAGTTAGGTTGGCCCTCTTGATGACACTGTTGAGATTAGGTACCTGGGTTTGAAAGGAGATTCCCAGGAGTCTAACTATCCTAACTAGGCAAAACTATATTGGGAGATACTGGACTACATGACGAAGAGTTTTAGAGAGGGAATTCCAGAGCTTAAGACATTGCTGCTAAGGACATTATTGCTACGGAAGAGTAATTAAAGTTCCATGCCACCAGTCCACATGGGATTCTGATATCAGAACCTAACGATGACTTGTTGACCTGGGGGGGGGAGGGGGGAACACCACCAGCCCTTGTCCTCACTGGGTCTCCCAACCCGACATCTGACCACGGATATCCTTTACCACACATCAACAATGCTGACTTTTGAAGTCAGAGCACAGAGTGGAGGCCTAGATTCTGGTCTGACCTCTAACTCCCCCATATCCCAGGACCTAAAACCTAACTTGACCTTTCGCTCCCCTTCCTGTCCCCAAAAATGAAAGTAAGAAAATATAAGTGTGAGCCTTGACTGGAAAGTTGTTGCAGGTACTGACAGATGTGTCCAAGCTTTACTGCATAAATCAGCTTCTGGGCTTCGGAATCAGGTTCAGAATGAGATTCATTGTCACTGAAGTTTGTTGTTTTCACTATAGCAGTGCAGAGTGTTACGCCTGTACCCCCTCCTTTTTGAGAATCGCAAGATCGCTATTAAGTCAGGTCAGGAGACCCAGGAAATGAGAGAGAGACGTTTGGAATGTCCTGGCCCTCGGCGATACAAAGCCATGGAAAATGGCCATTGTCTCTTGGAGATGGAATTGTGTATTGAGTACTGTACTTCATGGAAGCCCTCAGGGAATGATCAGAGGGGGTTGGTTGAGGGATTGCATCATCCCGACCTGATTGACATCTGAGACCCTGTGAATCAGGATAAAAGAGGGTCTGTGGGAACAGCCCCTTGAGACGCACCAGAAGAAACGCTAGAAATCCTGTAACAGCGTAATAGCGACAGCCGGTGGAAAGCCCACGTGCGTCCTTTTCCATTTGCCTCGGAATTGGTGGGCCTTACCACGGAAGAACAGCTTTAACTAAAACAAAGGAGAAATCAGCCCCAACGACTCTCGAAGGATTGACATCATAAAAGGAATGGGCAAGTTTTAAACTCTCTCTTGACTCCAACCAAAGGCTGCAGCCTGCAGCTTGAATGAACTTGAGTGACTTTTATACTTCCATCAGACAATACATTATCCCCTAGACAACGATAGAGTTACTTCTTATTGATTATTATTATACCCGCGCTTTTAGATTTAGTATTGACGACGTATATTATCTGTATGGTTGCATTGATATTATTTTTGTGTATTTTTATCATAAATACTGTTAAAAACAGTACCATCAGACTTCAACGGACCTCTCTATCTTTGCTGGTAAGTGACCCAGTTACGGGGTACGTAACAAGAGCAAGATGTAAAAAATTACTACATTACAACATTATAACGAAAGATCAGTGGTGCAAAGGAGGAAATGCTTGCACAGAGCATCCTTATTCCTGAAACAATGCATCAGGAAAGAACAAGTCCTTTGCAGTGGTTTTTTATACATTGGTTACGACTGACAGTCTCCTTAGGTTGAAAGGGCATCATCAGTCCTGTATCTGAATCTGATTCCATCTAACTCTCAGGGTAGGCTTTCACTATTATTTTAAAGAACATCATACTAAACCGTATGGGAGTACACAGCCTTGTTTGTCCCCACTGGTGATTGGAAATGGCTCTGAAGACCCTTCATTATCTTTTACTCTGAGCATCACCATCATATGACTGTCAGACAATTGCAATAAACTTTTTGGGCAACCATGTCTTGCCATGATCTTCCATACACCCTTACAAGAGACAGTATTGAAAGCTCTAATGTGATTGCTAAAGATGGTGAGCAAGCTGGACTTCTGTTCTCAGCACTTGTCGTTGCCTTCCTGTAGTCAGATCTTGGTTATTTTTGATCCCTGGGTTCATTTTGGAGTTCTGGGATGAACAAGGCATCTTGAGTCATTGATTTTTAATTTTAAAGTTTAAACAAAGATACAGAGCACTTGAAACTAAGTGAAGAGCTGAGAAGCAAAGCAGAGATTCAGTGAAAAGAAGACAAAAATGGTGTCTTTATACCTTTATACTCAAAATAACAGAAATTCTTCAGATAGAAATAATCCAGTTAATAGATTTGTCTATTAGATAGTTAATAGATAGTTAATAGGTCCTACAGTTTGAGAAGGAGAAAATAAAGTCAGATGTATTAGTACCACAGTGGAGTAAATGGAATTACAGAGGGAGGAGAGAGGAGCTCGCTAAAGTTGCTTAGAAGGAGATACAAGCATGTATGACAGCAGAACAGCAAGGTCTAGAGCTTCCAGAGGCAATTCAGAAGGCACAGGATAGATTCATCCCAAAGATGAAATAGTATTCTAAAGGGAGAATGGTTCCACTGTGGCTGACAAGGGAAGTCAAAGACAGCATAAAAGCAAAGGATAGATTAAATAATATAACAAAAATTATTGAGAAGTTAGAGGATTGGAAAGCAAGTAAAAGCCAACAGAAGGCAGCTAAAAAAAAACCCATAAGGAATGAAAAGGGAGAGAAAAGATAAAATATGGAAGTAAAATACCCAATAATGAAAAAGAGGCTGTCAAACAGTAGATATATAAACAGTAAAAGAGAGGCAAGAGTGGATATTGGACCACTGGAAAGTAAGACTGGAGAGGTAGTAATGGGGGGAAAGGAAATGGTAGACAAACATAATAAATATTTTACATCACCATGGATGTCACTGGCAGAGTGGCAGAAATTCAAGAGTGTCAGGGGGAAAAGTGAGTGTCATTGCTATTACTAAAAACAGGTGCTTGGGAAGCTGACTGAAGGTAGATCAGTCACCTGGACCAAATAGACTACACCCCATTGGTCTGAAAGAGGACACTGAAGAAATTGTGGAGGCATTAGCAATGATCTTTCAAGAATCACTAAATTTTGGAAAGGTTCCAGAAGAGTGGATAATTGCAAATGTCACTCTACTTATCAAGAAGGGAGAGAGGTAGAAGAAAAGAAATGATAGGCCAGTTAGTCTGACCTCAGAGGTTCAGAAGATGTTGGAATCGATTATTAAGGATGAGGTCTCAGGGTACTTGAAGGCACATGATAAAATAAGTCATAGTCAGCATGGTTTTCTTAAGAGGAAACCTTGCCTGACAAATCTGTTGGAACTCTTTGAGGAAATAACAGATAAGATAGACAAAGACGAGTCAGTGGATGTTGCTTACTTGGATTTTCAGATGGTCTTTGACAAGGTGCTACACATGAGGCTGCTTAACAAGATGAGAGCCCATGGTATTACTGGAAAGTCACTATGGATAAGACCATAAGACCATAAGATACAGGAGCAGAAGTAGGCCATTCAGCCCATCGCATCTGCTCTGCCATTCGATCATGGACTGATGCAATTCTTCAAGTCATCCTCATTCCCCTGCCTTCTCCCCATATCCTTTGATACCCTGGCTAATCAAGAACCTATCTATCTCTATCTTAAATGCACCCAATTATTTGGCCTCAACAGCCGCTCATGGCAACAAATTCCACAGATTTACCACCCTCTGACTAAAGTAATTTCTCCACATCTCTGCTCTAAATGGACGTCCTTCAAACCTGAATTCGTGCCCT
Source organism: Hemitrygon akajei (assembly GCF_048418815.1). NCBI lineage: Eukaryota > Metazoa > Chordata > Chondrichthyes > Myliobatiformes > Dasyatidae > Hemitrygon > Hemitrygon akajei. The sequence goes on along the minus strand of NC_133124.1, from coordinate 145,836,993 downwards.
TTTGTCCTAGAATCCCCTACCATGAGAAATAACTTTGCCATATCTAATCTGTTCAGGCCTTTTAACATTCAGAATGTTTCTATGAGATCATCCCTCATTCTCCTGAACTTCAGGGAATACAGCCCAAGAGCTGCCAGATGTTCCTCATACGGTAACCCTTTCATTCCTGGAATCATTCTCGTGAATCTTCACTTTCTCACACGTCCATCACAAATATTCTCGAATTGATTACATTTTTTTAAGTACACGTCTGTTAAATTCCATTGTTGAATGTACGTATGACATCATTGCGCTTTCAGATCACGCGCCTTTAAAGTTAACCCTTAAGCTTCCAGATAGATTTTTGAAATTTTCACAGTGGAGATTGAGCCCCGTTTTGTTACAGGATCCAGCTTTTGTTAATTTTATTAAGGAGCAAATTTCTATATTTTTTGAATTTAATACAACTGAAGGAATGTCAAATCTGGCTATATGGGACACCTTGAAATTTTTTCTTAGGGGGCAGATAATCTCATATTCAGCAGCCTTGAGAAAGAAAACTAAAGCGGAATTGTCAGTGCTTATCAATAAAATTAAACAGATAGATAAAGCGTATTCAGTTAAACCTACTGAAGACCTATATAAAGAAAGGGTCAAACTTCAATCACAGTATGATTTGCTTCTGACCTTTCCCATTGAACAGCAAATTTTTAAATCTAAAAGTTTATTTTATATACATGGGGAAAAATCTGCCAAACTTTTAGCGGGTCAGTTAAAGGTTGGGATGGTCAGAAGACAGATTTTAAAAATTCGCCGACCAGATAGAACAGAAACTTTAGATCCTTATGAAATTAATAAGATATTTATGGACTTTTATTCTAATCTTTATTAATCTGAATTCTCTGATAGTAATATTATTATGAATAGATTTTTGCAAAGGTTAAATATACCTCAAATTTCGATTCAAGATGCTGATATGTTAGATGCACCTATTAAACAAGAGGAGATAGCCAAGGCTATATCCTCTATGGAATTAGGTAAAGCTCCGGGACCTGATGGTTATACGGTAGAATTTTATAAGACCTTTCATGAAATGCTTATACCACATCTTCATCAAATGTTCACTGATTCTACATCCTCTGGGAACCTTCCTAAAACTTTTTATGAAGCACTAATTTCATTGATTCCAAAAAAAGGAAAAGACCCACTGGAATGTGTATCCTATAGACCTATTTCTTTATTGAATGTAGATTTTAAAATTCTCTCTAAGATTCTAGCAAATAGGCTTGAGAGTATCTTGCCTAATGTTATCTCAAATGATCAAACAGGATTTATTAAAAATAGGTACTCACATTTTAATATTCGAAGATTATTAAATATCATTTATTCCCCCTCAGTCAAAGAATCTGAATGTATTGTATCTTTGGATGCAGAGAAAGCCTTTGATAGGGTGGAGTGGCCTTATCTATTTCAGGTTTTGACGAGGTTCAATTTTGGTCCAGGATTTATTTCCTGGATTAAACTGATTTATCATGCCCCGGTAGTTGTGGTTCTAACTAATAATCAAAAGTCTCTTTACTTTAGATTATATAGAGGTACCCGTCAGGGCTGTCCCCTTAGTCCTTTATTATTTAATTTGGCTTTAGAACCACTTATTATTGCTCTTAGGGATTCTAATTCTGTGCAGGGTATTAGGAGAGGGGATAAATTACATAAAGTTTCGTTATATGTGGATGATTTATTAGTTTACATTTCAAGTCTTAAGAAATTTATTCCTTCTATGTTATCTATATTTATGGAATTTGGTACTTTTTCTGAATATAAACTTAATATACATAAAAGTGAATTATTTCCTATTAATAATTATCTTGAATATTATGATCAAATACCTTTTAATATTGCCAAAAACCATTTTACTTACCTTGGTATCAAAATTACAAAAAATTTTAAAGACCTGTATAGATATAATTTCTTCCCTTTAGTTGAATATACTCAACAGGTGCTTTCTAAATGGTCATCTATGTCGATGTCATTGATAGGTCGAATAAATGCTATAAAAATGGTTATTCTACCGAAATTTTTTAATATATTTCAAGCAATTCCCTCTTTTGTTCCAAAAACATTTTTTGATAAAATAGACTCTCTGATTTTGTCTTATGTTTGGAATAATAAAAGTTCTAGAGTGAATAAACTTTTATTGCAAAGATTTAAAAAAATGGAGGACTGGCTTTACCAAACTTTAGATTTTATTATTGGGCAATTAATATTCATTATATTACTTTTTGGATTTATGATATAGACGACCAAGATCGCCCTTTATGGCTACAACTGGAGGAAAATTCAGTAGTGGGGTTTTCGTTAGCTTCTTTATTAGGAGCTCCTCTTCCCTTTTCGCTCTCCAGAATAGGTAGACAAGCTCTTAACCCTATTATTAAACATACTTTAAAAATTTGGTTTCAATTTCATAGATTTTTTGAATTAAATGATTTTTTATTTTCTAGTAATATTTATTCTAATTTCTTTTTTAAACCATCAACTTGGGATAAGGCTTTTCTAACATGGAAAATTAAGGGAATAAAAACTTTTTAAGATTTTTTTTTACAAGACTAATGTCTTTTTCACAGTTAATGGATAAATATGATATCTCTAATACACATTTTTTCAGGTATTTATAGGTTAGGAATTTTTTAACGTGATTTTTTACCAAATTACCCCTTGGCTTGCTCTTTAAATTTGGTTTATGTTATTTTTCAGTTTAAACCTTTTCAAAAATGATTAATAGCTATCATTTATAAACAGTTAATGAATGCTCGCATATCGCCTAATGATAGGGTTCAACGCACCTGGGAAGTAGAACTTCAACATTCACTTTCAAATAACCAATGGAGTAAAATTTATTATTTAGTCAATAATTCATCTATCTGCGCACGCCATATCTTAATTCAGTTTAAGATAGAACATAGGGCCCATATGTCCAAAGATAAATTGGCGCATATTTTTCCTAATATATGCCCTATTTGTGACAGATGTAACACAGAAGTGGCTACTCTAACCCATATGTTTTGGTCATGTGTAAGTTTAAATAATTTTTGGAGGGATGTGTTTAGAATATTATCTAAAATTATAAATATGGATGTTCAACCTAATCCACTCACAGCAATTTTTGGGATTTTTCCAGAGGAAGCAAGCAAAATGTCTGCTTCCACCCAACATGTGATATAGCTTTTTCAACTTTACTGGCTAGGAAAGCTATTTTGCTACATTGGAAAGAATCTAACCCACCTACTGTTTTCTATTGGCTCTCCTCCATTATGTCATGTCTAAGCTTGGAGAAAATTAAAATCCGGACATTTGATACATCCTTTAATTTTGAACAAGTCTGGCAACCCTTTATTCAATATTTTCACATGATTTAATTTACATTTATTTATTTATTTTTCTTTATTCTCTTGGGAGAATATCCTTATCCATGAAGGTTCGGAGATGACTGGAAGAATGTGTTTTTTTTCTCTCTCTTTTTTTAAAGTTTATCCTCAATTGGACTGCCCAATCTTTCCTTTTTTTTTCTCTTTCTCTTTTTTTGTTTCAGTTTAGTTAGTGGTTTTTTTTTTTCTCTATCAATAAAACTTCCAATCTTTTATTTTACGATTGCTATGAGGAGTTGTAATTTCTTTCTGACCATTGTATATATAACAGCATAATATATTACCTATTTGATTCTGATATTATATACTTTCTGTTTTTACTATTGCTGTTTATATGTCTTTTATATTATCTACTTGTTAAACTCCTCTTTCGATTTGTATATTCTTTATTTGAAAATCAATAAAAAAGATTGAAAAATGAAATCAAAGTTATACGCAATACTCCAAGTGTGGTCTCACAGTGCCTTATAGAGCCTCAACATCACATCCCTGCTCTTATATTCTATACATCTACAAATGAATGCCAACATTGCATTCGCCTTCTTCACCACCAACTCAACCTGGAGGTTAACCTTTAGGGTATTCTGCACAAGGACTCCCAAGTCCCTTTGCATCTCTGCATTTTGAATTCTTTCTCCATCTAATTAATAGTCAGCCCATATATTTATTCCAACAAAGTGCATGACCATACATTTTCCAACATTGTATTTCATTTGCCGCTTCTTTGCCCATTCTCCTAAACTATCTAAGTCTCTCTGAAGGCTTTCTTTTTTCTCAACACTATCCACTCCTCCACCTATCTTTGTACTATTGGCAAATTTAGCCACAAATCCATTAATCCCATAGTCCAAATTATTGACATACATTGTAAAATGCAGCAGTCCCGACTCTGACTCCTGTGGAACTCCACTGGTAACCGGCAGCCAGCCAGAATAGGATCCCTTTATTCCCACTCTGTGTTTTCTGCCAACCAGCCAATGCTCCACCCATGCTAGTAACTTCCCTGTAATTCCATGTTTTTTTTTATCTTGTTAAGCAATCTAATGTGTGGCACCTTGTCAAAGGCCTTCCGAAAATCCAAGTACACCACATCTACTACATCTCCTTTGTCTACTCTGCTTGTAATTTCCTCAAGACACTGCAGTAGGTTTGTCAGACAAGATTTTCCTTTCAGGAAACCATGCTGGCTTTGGCCTATCTTGCCATGTGCCTCCAGGTACTCCATAATCTCATCCCTAACAATCGATTCCAACAAATTCCCAACCACTGCTGACAGGCTGACAGGTCTATAGTTTCCTTTCTGCTGCCTCCCACCCTTCTTAAATAGCGGAGTAACATTTACAATTTTCTAGTCATCCGGTACAATGCCAGAATCTATTGATCCTGGAAAGATCATTTTTAATGCCTCCACAATCTCTCCAGCTACTTTCTTCAGAACCCGAGGGTGCATTCCATCAGGTCTGGGAGATTTATCCAACCTCAGACCATTAAGCTTCCTGAGCACCATCTCAGTCATAATTTTCACTGCACAAACTTCACTTGTCTGTCACTCTTCCCTGACACTGCAGATGTCTTCCAGTGTGAAGACTGATGTAAAATATGCATTTAGTTCCTCTACCATTTCTGTGTCTCTCATTACAATATCTCCAGTGTCATTTTCTATTGCTCCTATATCTACCTTCAACTCTTTTTCACTCTTTGTATACTTAAAAAAGCTTTTAGTATCTTCTTTGATATTAGTCACCAGCTTCCTTTCCTAATTCATCTTTTCCTTCCTAAAAGCCATCTTAGTTTCCTTCTGCAAGCTTTTAAAAGCTTCCCAATCCTCTATCTTCTCACTAGCTTTGGCTTCCTTCTATGCCCTCTCCTTTGCTTTTACTTTGGCTCTGACTTCACTTGTCAGCCATTGTAGTGTCCTTCTTCCATTTGAAAATTTCTTCTTATTTGGAATATATCTGGCTTGTACTTCCCTCATTTTTCGCAGAAACTCCAGCCATTGCTGCTCTGCTGTCCTTCCTGCTAGTGTCCCTTTCCAGTCAACTTTGTCCAGTTCCCCTCTCATGCCATTGTAATTTCCTTTATGCCACTGAAATACCAACACATTGGAACATAGTTTCTCCTTCTCCTTCTCAAATAGAAGATTGTTTGACTAACAGGAGGCAAAGATCCAGAATATTAACTTTTGTGTGGATGCAGTTGTCCCTGTTAGAACTGTTCGCTGCTATCCCAATAATAAGCCCTGGATCACTAGTCACATCAAAGGCCTCCTAAACCAGAAGAAGAGGGCCTTTAAAGATGGTGATCGGTTGGAGCTTAAAAGAGTTCAGAAGGAACTCAGAGTACAGATAAGGGGGGGCAAAGGAGCAGTATAGGAGGAAGCTAGAACAAAAGCTGCAGAAAAAAAGCATGAAGGAGGTGTGGGATGGGATGAAGATCATCACTGGATGCAGTGCAAAGCGGGGGGCGAACATAAGTGGAGATGTGGAGAAAGCAAACCAGCTGAACAACTTCTTCAACAGGTTCGACAGCTCAATCTCATCTTCACCGCAGAAATCCACACCAGGCTTACTTCCCTCACAGGAAAATAACCACTCACAGGAGACCTTGCCCACGCCCAGGATTACGGCTGCACAGGTGGAAGGTCAACTGAGGAAGATCTGTACCAGCAAGGCGGCTGGACCGGATGGAGTTTCCCCACGATTACTGAGGGCCTGTGCGACTGAGCTGGGAGAACCACTACAGCGCATCTTCAACATGAGCCTGGAGCAGAGAAGAGTACCCAGACAGTGGAAAACATCCTGTATTGTCCCGGTACCGAAGAAACCACAACCAAAGGAGTTGAATGACTTCAGACCTGTAGCCTTGACGTCGCACGTGATGAAGACCATGGAGCGGCTGATAATACAGAATCTGAGGCCACAAACCAGGCACGCCCAGGATCCTCTTCAGTTTGCGTATAAGGAGAAGGTGGGAGTGGAGGATGCTATCACGTATTTGCTGCACAAATCACTCTCTCACCTAGATGGGGTCAGTTGTGCTGTGAGGATTACATTCCTTGACTTCTCTAGTGCCTTTAACACCATCCAGCCCAAGATCTTAAGGCACAAACTAACGGAGATGGGAGTAGACTCTCACATGGTGGATTGGATAGTGGACTACTTGACAGATAGACCTCAGTATGTGCGGTTGGGAGACTGTAGGTCTGACACGGTGGTAAGCAGCACGGGGCGCCGCAGGGAACCGTACTCTCTCCGGTCCTGTTCACCCTGTACACATCAGACTTCCAATATAACTCGGAGTCCTGCCATGTGCAGAAGTTCGCTGATGACACGGCCATAGTGGGGTGTGTCAGGAATGGACAGGAGGAGGAGTATAGGAAACTGATACAGGACTTTGTGATATGGTGCAACTCAAACTACCTGCGTCTCAATATCACCAAGACCAAGGAGATGGTGGTGGACTTTAGGAGATCTAGGCCTCATATGGAGCCAGTGATCATTAATGGAGAATGTGTGGAGCAGGTTAAGACCTACAAGTATCTGGGAGTACAGTTAGACGAGAAGCTAGACTGGACTGCCAACACAGATGCCTTGTGCAGGAAGGCACAGAGTCGACTGTACTTCCTAAGAAGGTTGGCGTCATTCAATGTCTGTAGTGAGATGCTGAAGATGTTCTATAGGTCAGTTGTGGAGAGCGCCCTCTTCTTTGTGGTGGCGTGTTGGGGAGGAAGCATTAAGAAGAGGGACGCCTCACGTCTTAATAAGCTGGTAAGGAAGGCGGGCTCTGTCGTGGGCAAAGTACTCGAGAGTTTAACATCGGTAGCTGAGCGAAGGGCGCTGAGTAGGCTACGGTCAATTATGGATAACTCTGAACATCCTCTACATAGCACCATCCAGAGACAGAGAAGCAGTTTCAGCGACAGGTTACTATCGATGCAATGCTTCTCAGACAGGATGAAGAGGTCAATACTCCCCAATGCCATTAGGCTTTACAATTCTACCGCCAGGACTTAGAACTTTTTAAAAGCTATTATTAATGCTTTTTGAGATAGTGATTTAGATGCATATCATATTTTTTTTACTGAGTTAAGTATTGTATGTAATTAGTTTTGCTACAACAAGTGTATGGGACATTGGAAAAAAGTTGAATTTCCCCATGGGGATGAATAAAGTATCTATCTATTTATCTATCTATCTATCTAAAGGGGATTGGTTCAGGGTTAGTGCTAGTGACAGGTGTCATTTTGTATGAGTTGGTAGTGGGACCACTTCTTTTCATGTTATGTGTCAACAATTTGGATGATGGAATTGATGGCTTTGTGACCACGTTTGCAGATGATACAAAGGTAAGTGGAAGAGTAGGTGATGTGGAAAAAGCAGGGAGTTGGCAGAAGGACTTGGACAGCTTGGGAGAATGGACAAAGAAATGGCAAATAAAATATAGTGTCAGAAAGTATTTGGTCATGCACTTTGGTAGAATGAATAAAGGCATAGGCTATTTTCTAAATGGGGAGAAAATTCAAAAATCAGAGGTGCAAAGGGACTTGGAAGTCCTTGTGCAGGATTCCCTAAAGGTTAACTTGAAGGTTGAGTCAGTATTTAAAATGGCAAATGCAATGTTAGCAGGTGTCACTTTATTTGATTCTGGCTATTTTATAGGTTAATTGGTATCAATAGAATTTTGTAATCTCTAGTCTGAGTCTCTAATACTGCTTTTTCTTTGTCTTGTCTTTGTTCTCTCAGCTCTCTCTTGTTTACTTTCTTCTCTTGTAACACTTGATAAAATGACTGTGAGCAAAAGATTCTATGCCTTATTCTTAATTTCTGAAGAAACTCTGGATTACAAATGCATCAAGATCTAACATCATCAATAATGTGTTTACTGGTGTCCTGTATGGAATCAAATATCCCAGACTTCTTCACAGCCTTGGTCCAAATATGGACCTGAATCTACCAAATATTTTAAGGCCTCAATAGAGTGGATGTGGAGAGTTTGTTTTCTGTGGTGGAGGAGTCTAAGACCAGAGGGGACAACCTCAGAATGTGTAATGTCCCCAAATCATCGGCATATACACTTGAGATTTTGTCATAGAGCATATCTAACACTGAGAATTAGACATCAAATGGGACTGGTTCCTGACCCATATTGCTCATTTTGCCCCACAGAACCGTTGGCTCTTTTATACATGTTTTATGGGAATGTCTAGGGGTTTTTGGTTTGTGGGGGAAGGTTATCAGTACTCTTACAGAACTAATGGGGGTACAATTACCAATGGACCCCGCTGTACATCTTCTAAGTGATGACTCCCACCTTTCCCTTACGGACATTTGGGCTTTGATTTTCAGTATCAGCTCTCAAAATAGCCAACGATGGTACACAGAACATCAGGACTTGACTTCCAGGCTTAACTGACCAGACATCTAAACCTGGGAACGCTCAACGTCCATGGATATCTGTATGACCCAACAATCTTGGGCAGCCTGAAATCCATGGATGTCCTCTGCCACATGTCCATAATGACTGACCTTCTAGCGCAGTGTGAAGGTCCAGACTCTGGATGTCCTTTGCCGTATATCCATGTCACTGGCCTTCGAGTACTGAGCAGAGGCCTAGACTCAGGCCTGACCTCTAACTCATCCACATTTCTGTCACTAAATCCAATCTGACCACAAACGACTTCTTGCCGAATTCCTACCCGACAGAAAAAACACCTCAAGACTGGAACTCTGCATAGTGCTCCTTGCTGTTCCAATATCTTCTGACCTGTTTTTTTTTTTGTTGGCATTATTAGCCATTAACCTTCAGATGTGACACACTTCCATTTGAATCTGTAGCTTGGTTCCACGGTGCAGCACTGAGAGAATGTTACATCGTCAACAGCTCTATGCTTTGACTGAGGTGATAAACTAAGATCCCTCAGCACAGATGTAAAATATCCCTTTGCAAAGCTCTGAAGGGCACCAAGGATATTATCTCTATTGCCCAGGCAAACATTCGTCCCTTAATCTACAAAACAATTGGAAGTTGTCACACATACAGAACTCTGGAGGAACTCCCCACCACTAAGCACATCTTTCCCTCTCTACCCCTCTCCGCTTTTCGCAGGGATCATTCCCTCCGTGACTGCCTGGTCCACACGTCCCTCCCCACAGATTTCCCACCTGGCACTTATCCCTGCAAGCGTAAGTGCTACATCCGTCCCTACACCTCATCTCTTACCACCATTCAGAGCCCTAAACAGTCCTTCCAGGTGAGGCAACACTTCACTTGTGAGTCTGTTGGGGTAATCTATTGCATCCGGTGCAGCCTCCTCTACATCGGCAAGACCCAACACAGATTGGGGAACCGCTTCGTCGAGCACCTCCGCTCTGTCCGCCACAACAGACAGGATCTCCCAGTTGCCACCCACTTCAACTCTGCTTCACATTCCCATTCGGATATGTCCTCCTCTACTGCCATGATGAGGCCAAACTCAGGTTGGAGGAGCAACACCTCATTTACCGTCTGGGTAGTCTCCAGCCCCTTGGTATGAACATCAAATTCTCCAACTTCCGGTAATTCCCTCCCCCTCTCTTCCCCCATCCCACTTTCACTCTGCCTCCTCTTCCAGCTGCCTATCACCTCTCTCATGATTCTACCTTCTTCTACTACCAATAGTGCTTTCCCCTTACATTCCTTCTTCACCTTTCCTGCCTATCCCCTCCCTGCTTCCCCTCCCCCACCCCTTGATCTTTCCTCTGATAGGTTTTTCACCTGGCACCTGCCAGCCTTCTCCTTCCTACCCTCCCCCCACCTTCTTTATGGGGCCCTTGCCCCCTCCCTCTTCAGTCCTGACAAAGGGTCTCAGCCCGAAGCATTGACTGCTCATTTCCACGGATGCTGTCCAACCTGCTGAGTTCCTCCAGCTTACGCAAACTCTGGAGGAACTCAGCAGGTGAAGCAGGATCTATGGAGAGGAATAAAGAATCTACATTTTGGACCGAAGCTCTTCATCAGGACTGGAAAAGAGGGTGAAAGAAGCCAGAATAAGAAGGTGGGGGGAGGGGAGGGGAAGGGGCACCAACTGGCAGGTAATAACTGAGTAAAGGTGAGCGGGAAAGTGGGTGGGTGGGGGAGGAGAGGGCAGGATGAAGTGAGAAGCTGGGAGGTGACAAGTTGAAAAGCTAAAGGGCTGAAGAAGGAATCTGATAGGAGAGGTTGTCCACAGGGAAATTCTGCTTGTTGCTGACGAAGCGAAGGTGCTTGACGAGGCGGTCCTCCTATCTGCACTGGGTCTCATTGGTGTAATGGAGGCCACATATGGAGCACCAGATACAGCAGATGACCCTAACAGACTTGTAGGTGAAGCGTGAAGCCTCACCTGGAAGGACTGCTTGGACCCTAAGCGGAGCTAAGACATCAGTGGGGAGAAACAAATTGGAAGATGTCAGCACATTGCAGTGTCTGAGATCATATTGTATGTATAATTTTGACTGCATTCCCTACTTTACAGCAGTGACTACATTTTATTTGTTGTAAAGCATTTTGAGCCATCCAAAGCATGCATGAAATGTTACTTTTTAAACCCTTTGTTTAAAAAGGGTTCTAGAAGTAAGCCTGGAAATTATAGACCTGTCAGTTTGACATCAGTGGTGGGTAAATTAATGGAAAGTATTCTTAGAGATAGTATTTATAATTATCTGGATAGACAGGATCTGATTAGGAGTAGCCAGCATGGATTTGTGCGTGGAAGGTCATGTTTGACAAACCTTATTGAATTTTTTGAAGTAGTTACGAGGAATGTTGACGAGGGTAAGGCAGTGGATGTAGTCTATATGGACTTCAGCAAGGCCTTTGACAAAGTTCCACATGGAAGGTTAGTTAAGAAGGTTCAGTCGTTAGGTATTAATGCTGGAGTAATAAAATGGATTCAACAGTGGCTAGATGGGAGATGCCAGAGAGTAGTGGTGGATAATTGTTTATCGGGATGGAGGCCGGTGACTAGCGGGGTGCCTCAGGGATCTGTTTTGGGCCCAATGTTGTTTGTAATATACATAAATGATCTGGATGATGGGGTGGTAAATTGGATTAGTAAGTATACTGATGATACTAAGGTAGGAGGTGTTGTGGATAATGAGGTGGGTTTTCAAAGCTTGCAGGGAGATTTATGCCGGTTAGAAGAATGGGCTGAACGTTGGCAGATGGAGTTTAATGCTGAGAAGTGTGAGGTTCTACATTTTGGCAGGAATAATCCAAATAGAACATACAGGGTAAATGGTAGGGCATTGAGGAATGCAGTGGAACAGAGAGATCTAGGAATAACAGTGCATAGTTCCCTGAAGGTGGAGTCTCATGTAGATAGGGTGGTGAAGAAGGCTTTTGGAACGCTGGCCTTTATAAATCAGAGCATTGAGTACAGAAGTTGGGATGTAATGTTAAAATTGTACAAGGCATTGGTAAGGCCAAATTTGGAATATTGTGTACAGTTCTGGTCACCGAATTATAGGAAAGATATCAATAAATTAGAGAGTGCAGAGACGATTTACTAGGATGTTACCTGGGTTTCAGCACTTAAGTTACAGAGAAAGGTTGAACAAGTTAGGTCTCTATTCATTGGAGCGTAGAAGGTTGAGGGGGGATTTGATCGAGGTATTTAAAATGTTGAGAGGGATAGATAGAGTTGACGTGAATAGGCTGTTTCCATTGAGAGTAGGGGAGATTCAAACGAGAGGACATGATTTGAGAGTTAGGGGGCAAAAGTTTAAGGGAAACACGAGGGGGTATTTCTTTACTCAGAGAGTGATAGCTGTGTGGAATGAGCTTCCTGTAGAAGTAGTAGAGGCCAGTTCAGTTGTGTCATTTAAGGTAAAATTGGATAGGTATATGGACAGGAAAGGAGTGGAGGGTTATGGGCTGAGTGCGGGTAGGTGGGACTAGGTGAGATTAAGAGTTCGGCATGGACTAGGAGGGCCGGAATGGCCTGTTTCCGTGCTGTGATTGTTATATGTTATATGTTATATGTTACATAAATGCACATTTTTGTTTTTACATAACATTTTTTTAGATATTTATTGCATCAATCTGAACCAGTGAAAAACAGTGTTGCTGAATTCTGCTTGACCCAAAACTTTCACACTTCAATTCCCTTTCACCCCTGTCTAAAAATTTGGCTAACTGACTGGCTGTCTGATGTCTTTCAGTACAAAATACCAAAATTTTAATTACTGTTTGCTGTTCAATATTTTAAGCTTTTATGATTAATGAAATGATGCAGGAACTGAAGAATGAATCAGAGATATAGTCAGCTGTTTGCTAATGATCCAAAGCAATTGTTCCGAGAGAGATTCAGTGTCAGTCTGAGGAAAGTGACTCTCAGTGAAGAACACAAGGAGCCACATCTGATCCTTCCCAGGGCTTTAACTCCTTTGTTTTTGGCTCAGTTTTCTTTGGATGAGGTGATCTGACTGCTCTCCTTTAAAGGGTTGGAGAGATCTTGCTGGAATTCAGCAGAATGTTGAGATTGAACTGATGTTTGATTTGTACTGTAGATAGTAAGCAAATCACAGGAAATGGGGATAAGTACAGGAGATTCATATAGGTATCCATGAGGGAAATCTAGGTGGGACAAGATCAGCCATAATCTTATACAATGGCAGAAAAATCTCAGGAACTGAATGGCTTCGTCTGACGACTGTTTATTCTCCTCCATGGCCTGCTGAGTTCCTCCAGCAGTTTGTGTGTGTTACTCTGGACTTCCAGCAGCTGCAAAATCTCTCGTGTTTCTGTCTTTTTATGACTTTGTTACTTTCTGTGAATTGTGACAAATGTCAACTGTAAATTGTCTAAGGTGCAGACTATTAACTCAGTGATGAACTGGTTTAATGAATTCACCGGGGTAAGGTTTACTTGATTGACTATAGAAGGTCCATTTGGACCAGGTATCAAGATTTTTCTCTCTACTCCAATCCTCACACCAACCTTGATTATAACAAACTGCATTCTGGAATAACCAAGTGATCCAATAAAAACCTGGAAATCTTGAAATTAATTTCACAGAATTAAATGAAGAGTATAGAAACCCATTGATGAATGGAATCACTCCTCTGATGAAGGGTCTCGGCCCAAAACGTTGCCTGTACTTCTTCCTATAGATGATGCCTGGCCTGTTGCATTCCACCAGCATTTTGTGTGTGTTGCTTGAATTTCCAGCATCTGCAGATTTCCTCGTGTTTCTATTTTTAATTCCCTCATCTTTACCCAGATTTTATCACTCACCTACAATGGCCAATTAAACCAGCAATCCATCTATTTGACGTACAAGAGTGCCTGAGTACAGACGAAGTACAAGGAGAACGAGCAAACTCCACACAGGTAACAGTGGAGGCCAGGATTGAAGCCGAGACACCCAGGCAGATGGAGTTCAACCCAGAAAAGTGTGAAGTGATTCACGTTGGAAGGTGGAACTTGAGGACAGAGTACAGTTAATGGGAAGATTCTTGGCAGTGTGGAGGAACAGAGGGATCTTGGGGTCCACATCCATAGATCGCTCAAAATTGCCAATAAATTGATAGGGTGGTTAAGAAGATATATGATGTGCTGGCCTTCATTAATTGGGGGATTGAGTTCAAGATGTTGTTATCCTATAAAGCATGATTAGACTACACTTGAAATACTGTGTTCAGTCTGGTTGCCTCATTATAGGAAGGATGTAGAAGTTTTAGAGAGGATGCAGAGGAGATTTACCAGGATGCTATCTGGATCAGGGAGCATGACTTAGGAAGATGAGTTGAGTGAGCTAGAGACTTTCGCTTTGGAGTGAAGGATGAGAGGTGACTTGATAGAGGTGTGTAAGATGATAAAACACATAGATTGTGTGGCTAGCCAGAGACTTTTTCTCAGGGCAGAAATGACTAACATGAGGGGACAAAATATTCAGGTAGTTGGAGGAAAGTATAGACAAATGTCAGGGATTTTGCACAGAGTGCTGGGTGCATGGAACACCCTGCCAAGAAGTGATGGTAGAAACAGATATATTAGGAACAATAAAAAAATCAATAGAAATAAAGACACTAAGATTGGTCTTAGTGTGGTTTAAAGGCCAACACAACATTGTGGGTCAAAGGGTTCTATACACTTTGTTATATATACATGTCTACTGAGTGTGCAAGAATGCCAGGGTCCAGAGGAAACCATGGGGAAAATGTCCAAACTCCACACAAGTAACACCAGAAGTCAGGACAGAATCCATGTCACTGCAGATGTGGGAAACGTTTAAGCATGTTGACACGCTCACTCTCTAAGTACTTTCAAAGTTGAGATATTGGAACCAACAGGAGGTTATGATTGAGGCATAGGATCAGCCATTTATTTATGCTAAAGGTAGACTGTAAAGTTCTGCTGGACCTTCTGTGTAGACTTCTATATTGAAATTGGCATTAAGGGCAAATACACAGGAGGTTCTACAGATGCTGGAAATCTAGAACAGCATACACAAAATACTGAAGGAACTCAGCAGGTCATGCAGCATCTACTGAGAGGAATAAAGAGCCTATGTTTCAAGCCGAGACCCTTGGTCAGAACTTATACAGCACAGGCTTTTACACACTGTCGGCACTTTATTCCCTTCCATAATTGCTGCTTGACTTGTTGAGTTCCTCCAGCATTTTGTATTTGTTGCTCCTGATTAAGGGCAAATTTACTGAGGCAACATATTAGTTGATGAAACTGAGACAACATATTTGTTGACTTCAGTAGAATTTTCTGTTTTTGTTGCATGCCAACAGTTATAAGAGAGAGATTATGAGCTTGCTAGATGGATATCTGTTACCAGAACCAAATATATATCTTGGAATTTCTGTACAAGGGTCATCTTTCATGTGTAGATGATGACTGGACAGTATCTACAGAAGCATCTGTGTCAGTTTGTGTCATGCTCGGATCTGTAAGTGAGACACTGTTGGAGTTCCAGCAGAAATTGCCACAAGCTTTGAAGTGCAAGCTATGTCACAGCACGTGTTTCATGCTAACAGTTGCAAAAGCTGCCCTAATAATAACCAACAAAGAGCGCTAACACAAGAAAGCAGTATCCATCATCAAGACCATTCTCACTGCTGTCATCAGACAGGAGGTATAGGAGCCTCAGGTCCCACACCATCAGGTTCAGGAACAGTTATTACCCTTCAACCAATAGGCTCACTCACTTCAACTCTCAACTGATCAGTGAACACAACCTGCGGACTCACTTTCAAGGATTCTATAACTCAACCTCTCATTCTATTTATATATGTATCTCTATCTATCTATCTATCTATTTATTTATTTATTTATTTATTTATCATTTCTTGATTCTTTCTGTGTCTCTGTGTGTGCTGACAGATGACAGCACCCAGGTGTGAAGGATTGACAAATTCCCATGTTGAGACAGAGATGAGAATTTATTCTTCAGAACTCTAAATCAACCTCAGTGGCTTAACCCCCACCTCGGATACTCAGACCACATCTCTGTTATGCTAATCCCAGCATACAGACCGCTCGTCAGGCGCTCCAGACCAGTTCTGAAGCAGGTGAAAACCTGGCCAGCAGGAGCCATCTCTGCTCTTCCAGACTGCTTTGAGCACACTGACTGGCACATGTTCAGGGAGGCTGCAACCGATGGTGACTCTACCAACAGAGGAGTACACAGCATTAGTGACCAGCTACATTGGCAAGGGCATCGACAACATCACTGTGTCCAAGACCATCACTACACGCGCTAACCAGAAGCCATGGATGACCGCGGAGGTGCGTGCGCTGCTGAGGACCCGTGACTCCGCCTTCAGAGCAGGCGACAAGGCAGCTTTAACAACGGCGAGGGCCAAACTGTCCCGGGCCATCAGAGAGGTAAAGCATGCACATGCCAACAAATCCACAGCCACTTCCAGGACAGCAGCGACACATGGCGCATATGGAAGGGCATCCAGGACATCACCAACTACAGGATAACATCACCTGACTGTGTGGGTGATGCCCCTCTCCCAGATGCGCTGAATAACTTCTATGCTCGTTTTGAGGTGGAAAATGACGTGGTGGCGAGGTAGTCCACCCCTCCTCCGAATGACCAGGTGCTGTGTCTCACCGTGGCTGATGTGAGAAGAACTCTGTGCAGGGTCAACCCACGGAAGGCTGCTGGACCAGACAATATTCCTGGCAGAGTGCTCAGAGGACCAGCTAGCAGATGTTCTCACTGACATCTTCAACATCTCCCTGAGCAGTGCCACCGTTCCAACATGCTTCAAGGCTGCCACCATTGCCCCCGTGCCGAAGAAGTCAGTCTAAGCTTGCCTTAGTGCCCTAGATTAAAGAGTGAGAATGAGTCAAAGTTTCAGCTACATGAGTCTATCAGGTAAGTAAGTCTCTGGCTTGTAGTTAGCAACAATGTAAATGAAAATAGAATTCTTTTTAACAGACAAGTGCTCAAATTAATGTACAACAGAATAAGAAGCCCTTAGAATCATACCAGAGAACATTATTAATGGAAGGAGAAATAAAATGCATGCTAGCACTCCAGATCATAAGACATAGGAACAGAATTAGGCCACTTGGTCCATTGAGTCTTCCTTCCCATTCCATCATGACTTTTCTCTCTCAACCCCATTCCATATCACCATATAACAATTACAGCACGGAAACAGGCCATCTCGGCCATTCCAGTCTGTGCCAAACGCTTATTCTCACCTAGTCCCACCGACCTGCACTCAGCCCAAAACCCACCATTCCTTTCCTGTCCATATGCCTATTCAATTTTACTTTAAATGACAATACTGAACCTGCCTCTACCACTTCTACTGGAAGCACGTTCCACACAGCTACCGCTCTCCGAGTAAAGAAATTCCCCCTCGTGTTACCATTAAACTTTTGCCCCTTAACTCTCAACTCATGTCCTCTTGTTTGAATCTCCCCTACTCTCAATGGAAAAAGCCTATCCACATCAACTCTATCTATTCCCCTCATAATTTTAAATACCTCTATCAAGTCCGTCCCCCCCAAATTTCTACGCTCCAAAGAATAAATACCTAACTTGTTCAACTTTTCCCTGTAACTTGGGTGCTGAAACCCAGGTAACATTCTAGTAAATCTTACGCATTCTCCTGCCTTCTACCTATAACCATTGACCATTGTTAATTACAATTGCTAATCAAGAATCTACCAACCTCCGCTTTAAATATACGCAAAGACTTGGCCTCCACAGCCTTCTGTAGCAGTGAATTCCACAGAATAATCACCTTCTGGCTAGAGAAATTCCTCCTCATCCTTGTGTTAAAGGGACTTTCTTCTATTCTGAGGCTGTGCTCACTGATCCTAACTCCCTCACAATAAGAAACATCCTCTCCATGTCCTTTCGATATCCAGTAGAGCTTCAACAATATATTTAAGACTATTTTGGCACTTAGCTGACAGCAGGAAACACAAAGAACCATGGAGTTTCCAACCCTCTTCAGTTCTGTGTTGTAACAAGAAGTGTTAAATCCGGGAGCTGGTTGCTGGTGTTGAAGGGACACAGCAGAATGCCAGTGCTATCTGTAATGTTTCTGGTATCCTTCAAAGAAAACCAGCCTGTCAGTTTCCTCTATGGACAGGTTAGTCACCAGGTGAAAACAACATTCCATGTAGCATGGTAACTCAAAGCATAATTGTAAGTACATCAATTCAAAGATGATGCCCCTCTCAAAATCATTACAGAGCATAATTTACTTATCTCAGTATCTCTGCATCAGGTGAACAGGAGAAATTTCATACAATTTCAAATAGTCTGGTTGAGAGGTGTTACATCAACAATCTCACACTGAATCTCAGTAAGACCAAGTAAATAGGTGCAGCCTTCAGGAAGGGGAAGTCGAGGGAACATACACCAGTCCTTGTTAAGAGTCAGCAGTTTCAAGTTCCTGGGTGTCAACATCTCTGAAGTACATCCCAGGCCCAACATGTGATGCAATTATGAAGAAGGTATGCCAGTGGCCATATTTCATTAGGAGTTTGAGGAGATTTGAAATGTCATCAAAGACTCTAGCATATTTCTACAGGTGTACGATAGAGAGCAATGTAACTGGCTGTATCACTGTCTGATATAGAGGGGCCACAGCACAGGATCAGAACAAGCTGCAGAGGGTTGAAATCTCAGCCATTCAATCATGGGCACTAGCCTCCTCATCATCAAGGACATCTTCAACAGTAACGGCTCAAGAGGGCAGCATCTATCATTCACCACCTAGAATATGCCCTCTTCACAGCAGCGTTGAATACTAAATATACAATCTACCACCTATCAAACATTGGACTTCCATTAACATAGCACACAAGACATGATTTATTCAGGTATTTTTGACTTTATAACTGTTCTTTGAGAATTGTACATATTTACATAGTTTACATTTCTAAAATAGTGTCTAGTATTCATCAGCAGGACGTCACTGCCAGTATTGTTTCGTATTTGCCAGTAGTAATATTTTTCAAAGCTGTATCATAGATACGATAAGCTGTAACCATGAGCACACCAGAGAAATAGAAATATTTCAATGTCCGTTAAACCTCTAACCTCATGATTATTATCTGACAAGTATTGCTTGCAAGGATTGACACAGTTGCTTTCACACATCAGCACAATATTTTCTAACAATATGGAACAGAAATGACAAGACACCAATTACATGGACACTGTACATGAGGTATAAACAAAATATACACAGCAGTTAATGAAGGTTGCAACATTCAACTCTAGCCTGATCTTGCTGCTTTGGTTTCACCCCTACATGTGATGACTTTATTGAAGAGCTAGTTAACGAGCTCTTTAACAGATTGAAGAAAAACAATCTTTGAGATTACGAGCACAACAAAAGGGACAAAGCAAAAATTGATCATGGTCATCAAGTGAGAGAATGTATGGATATCTGTATAACATTTTAAAGTTCAACACAATCGTCTTAAGTGATGTTTCACAATGATAAAAAAAACTAAAAGCTGAGATATGTTTACAGTTTGCCTAAGCTCTCAAGAGGTTCTCAAGTAATGAGTGCAGGAGTAACATCAGTGCTTTTTAATGTAAATTGTCCTATAAGGTTTTGTAACTGTATTAACATATGTACCCTTCCACAAATTTGCTCTTAAAGGTCCTCTTTTAAGTTCTGCAAGGAAACTAGGGAGAGGGCAAAATCGGGCAAATACTTCACAATAACTAATGTATTCTCATGGTATCCATATCACATTCTGAAACAGTCAAGATCAAAAAGCCAAGCAACAATGAAGTATTTTGACTCTTCTCAAAATTATTTGCTTCATTCATGTCAAAATTAATGTTTGCACTTGAAGAATGGTACAGATCTCTTTCACTTATATCTTCTTTTAAAGACTGGCTGTATCTTAAAACAGCATCACCATATTAATTCAAAGTAGATGTTCTACATCAAAAAGGGCTAGTAAAGTTGAAGGGTTTTCCTATTTGCTTCTTGAAAGTTTCCACATCCTGAATTTAACAATATCGAAAACTCGGAGTGCATTATGTAACTATGCTACAATTGTTCAAGAACTCCAAGCACTTTTGTACACTACCTGAAAAGATTGAACATGCTTTTTATATGTACACACGCAGCAACTGTTTAATCCTATTGGTCAATATTACCATTTGAGATTGACCAGTTGTCAAAATGGTAAGTTTCAGAATACTTCAAAATCATCTTGAGCAGCAACACTATTTGTGGTACATGATGAGAAGGAGGAATTATAGGGTTGTGCCATTATCCGAAGCTGATAGGAAGAATGTTTTACTAAAAAGAGGGATGATTCATTGACTGCGTTATATCAAACTTACATGTAATGTGATGGTTAATGCAGTCAGTCATAGAATGAACAGGGCTAAATGACTACATAAAAGAAAGCACAAGTACTGGGAGGTTCTATCAGCATTTCTGGGCTCATTTCGCCTCAGCCCACCACATCTGCCTGATTAAAGGCAGGAGCCCGCAACAGGCAGGAAGTCAGATGCTGGCACATCTGACCTCACACTTCCTATTCAAGATGCCATTGAGCCCAGTGGCTGTCGTGCTGGAGAGAAGTTCCAAATGTGGTTTGTAGTGAAGTATTAAAGTTCATAAATACTTGCTAGTATTTTAAGATGTTTTTAATTAAGTATATTTTGATATTTTTAATTTTGCAAATCTTTCTATGGTTTTTGAATGCCCAGGGGTAAAGTATCAGCAAATTACTTGATACCTTTCCAACTCATGGGAAACTTCTCAGCAAGGTCAGCTTATTTGGTCCTCAGCATCTGGAAGAGCCCCAGCCCTTGTTCCAAAGCTTTCCACTTTGTGAGGCCAATCAAATGGAGTTTATGCTCACTCCCCTCATCGGTGCCTTACCTCCCTGTGACAAATTCTCCCTCACACACTCGTCAGCTCCCACCCATCAACACCTGAGGACATTTATAGTCATCTACCTACCAACAGAAGCAGCTGTCTCAGTTCAGGACCACATACCCATAAATACATCAGCTGATCCCTATTTTTACGACATTTAAATAACTAACTTCCATTTATCAGAAGGTTCACATGATATCAAATTGGTCATTGTACAGTGCATAGCTTAAGAGCACCCTAAGGGTACTAGTTCACATTGCCAAGCTTCAATGCCCTCAGTGGGTTGGCACATACTCCTGGATGGCCCCAAGTCTCAGCGTTGTCATGGGACAGAATGGCCCATGCAGGTTCCGCTCTGAACTCTAAAGAAACCCCGTCAACAGCCTGACTCTTAGAAAACAGCCATGAATGAATCCACCAGTCTTCCCAAATAACAGGCCAGTCCACAGAAAGGACATATTACAAAAAACAATCACATACAAATTAACGAAATTCACAGCCTTTTCAATGTTGAACAGGTAATAAGTTAAATGCCTGTATTGGTTGCCTTTTAAATATATCTTTAAATGAATAAATAGTTTAGGAATTGATATGAGGATATGAATTTCAACTGCACCAAGGATTCCAAAAGAGTTCTAACAAAAGTTAGAGTTAAAAGGGTATCTCAGTTCCTCTCCCCGCAAATGCTGCCTGTTTATTCTAATCTACACTGACGTTACATTGGGATCCAACTAAACAACTGTTGTTGTGGTAAGTTGCACACAGAGAGTTAAATACCCACTCAGATGATGTTTGTTCTACACGTTAGGTGAATGGAACAACATTCAATAATAAAAGATTTGGGTGGACAACCTTAGAGTCCTGACTCTCTTCCTGTCGATATAGAAATTCCTCACTTTGGTGTCAACAGAGCCTTCCTGTCAGTCGTTCGCAGGCTTAGGAACAGTCTGGTCAGAGGTGGGATAGTCCTGATCAGCAGGGGCTTGCCGAGAGGCGGCCTGGAACCAAGGGTGCATCAGGATCTCACTAGCTGTCAGTCGCTCCAGGGGCTCACGCCGCAGTAGGCTATGGATCAGACACTTGGCTTTGGGTGAGACGCTGTCCGGGATACAGAAGTGCCCGCGCCGGATCTTATTGAAAAGGGCACTGGGGTCAGAATCGTGGAAAGGATAGCGTCCCACCAGGAGGGTGTAGAGCATGATGCCGAGACTCCAGATGTCCGCTGCCTTCCCAGAATAACATCCACTCGTGTTCAGTATCTCTGGGCTTACGTAAGCCGGACATCCATGCTTATCAGACAGGGAGTCATCCTTTCCCTTCAGGATATGAGCATCATCCAAGTTTTCCAGCCTCAGCCAGCTCCTGTGGGAATGGCAGACAAATAATCAGCACTGTGCTTAAAAACAGTACAAGGCAAGAATGGATGTGAAAACCAGCCACTCTTTAGTGAAATACCACTGCCCCGTTCCACACACACAAACACACAACACAGATGTGTTGCATGCATACACACTTGTGCTTACCGAATAACTCATCCCCTCACATTTACTCAGTGAACACTTTGGACAGAATTTCTTGTCTTCCCTTTTCAAAGTTCTGCAGTAATTTGATTTTGTAAAGCTGCTGAAAGTATTTATGCTGTTTGATCAGTATTGATGATATTCTAAATAAAACAGCCTTGTAAAATTTGAATGTGTGAACATTTAAATGCAGATTTCACATGTTGCTTAGTGCAATTAAAAATACATATTTTTAATAGAGTAAAAGCTTTGGAGCTAAAAGGCCATATATTTATAACAAGTACAATTAGACTGATGCTATGCTTAGCATTTGCAGCTACTGAAGAGCAGATCAATCAGGTGATTGAAGGGATGTGCCCTACATTTGAAGCCGGAATCTGTGGAAAGGGCAGAATGTTCAGCTCTTCTGTTTTGTAAATGGAAAACATGATGTGTGTGTGTGTGTGTGTGTGTGTGTGTGTGTGTGTGTGTGTGTGTGTGTGTGTGTGTGTGTGTGTGTGTGTGTGTGTGTGTGTGTGTGTGTGGTATCTGTGTGTGTGTGTGTGTGTGTGTGTGCGCATCTGTGTGAGTCCAAGAGAGTGTGTGTGCGTGTGTGTGTGTGTGTGTGTGTCTGTCTGTGAGTCTGTATGTGAGTCTATGAGTGAGCACATGTGTGTATGAAATAAAAACACAAAATGCTGGCAGAACTCAGCAGGCCAGACAGCATCTATGGGAGGAGGTAGTGATGACATTTCGGGCCGAAACCCTTCATCATATGTGTGTATGTATGTGTCATGTCGGTGTGTGTCTATGAGAGTGTGTGTGTGTGTGTCTGTGAGTCTGTATGTGAGTCTATGAGTGAGTGTGTGTGTATGTGTGTGTGTGTGTGTGTGTGTGTGTGTGTATGTGTGTGTGTGTGTGTGTGTGTCGTGTCTGTGCGTGCATCTGTGCACGTCTGTGTGCGTGTGTATATATTATGGTCCCTTATGACATTGAATCAACAATCAGCACCTGCTTTGACAATGAGAGTACCTTGCATTGCAACACCACCCACCCTGTGTTGCCAAATCTGTAGCACATGATGAAGGGGGAAAATATAACATGCATCTTGCTGGTTGCGGTAATTCACATCTTTCTAACTAATGTGCTATATAAATACTGCTGTTAACCTTAATACCTGATAATGTGGATTCTCACGTGAATTATATACAACCTACAGCAGCGGAACATTACTGGCTGAGTTACAGACAAGGGGGTTTAGCTACAAAAATATAGGCCAGTTATTCAAAACTGTGAAGTGTGATGCATAGAAATTACTTCTCCTGGAGTACTGAGTCTCTCAATTCTCTACCGCTGGGACTGCTGGAGAACGTACACATAGTTAAAGTGGCGAGAGAGATAAACATTTAAAAGTTTATAGGAGCTGGGTGTAGAAGAGAACATAAATTCAAGGAATTTGCAAGATGCTGAAAATCCAGAATAACACACACACAAAATACTGGAGGAACTCAGCAGGTCAGGAAGCGTCTCTGAAGAGGAATAAACAGTCGACATTTCAGGCCAAGACCCTTGAAGCCATGATGGTAGTGAGTGGCAGGGTGAGCTGGAAGGCTCTGCTTCTGGTATGTTCTTACACACCACATAAACCTTCACCCACCCCACTTCATCAAACTCTACCACCAAACTGTCACACATTCGTGAGTTTATTAAGCTTCCTCTAAAAGGCACTGCACAATTCACCTAACTGTCCCATGCTACAGTCTAACCTCAACTGTGAAATAAACAAACTGAAATAGAATTGGAATTCACTTACCTCACCATACAATAATTATAACTCAGGCCAAATTGTTTTGTTAGTCACATAAAGAGGGTAATTTTGCTTAGGCAAATACTGTGGTTTATATCTGAGACAAGACCTTTTCTGCAGTTTAAGTAGCAATTTTGCTTTCGTTTGTAAATGCTGAGGGAAGATCTGAAATGGGAACATGCAATCAAATCTTTAATCACCATAGCTTTTGGGAATGGCCCCCTTAAGAATGTTGCTGCAATCCTGTGCTTAAACATCTATCAAAGCTGCATGCATCATTAGCCACAATTTTAAATGTTTATTATTTCTATTAATAATTTACTCATTTAAAAAGGCTGTAGATAATAGCATTTCTGTAAACCTGCACTTGCCCAACTCCAGTCTATAAATGTTTGATAACCTTGTGCAATATGCTTTATTCATCTAAAATAAACAATAGTTTTGAAATATTGAGAGACCCATTGAGTTTTGTCTCTATTGTTGCAAATATATAGAATACAATTACAATTCACTAAAAAAAATTTAAAATTATTTTAAAACCAGGAGAACAAGTGGATGCAGGTCTGATTTCAACATTTAAGAGAAATTTGGATAGGCACCTGGATGGGAGGGGTATGGAGGACTATGGTCCGGGTATGAGTCAATGGGACCAGGCAGGATAATAGTTTGGTATGAACTAGATAGGCATGAGGGCCTGTTTCTGTGTTGTGGTGTTCTACATCTCTAAAAGAATAAATCTATATGTAAATCATTGCAAGATGTAACTATTTTATGGCTTATTGCCTGAGAACACCAGAAGAACTTTAGGGAAGTATTAACCTATTCCCATATAGATATTCCCCTAGTAGAAACTATTCATTCAGTATTTTGTGTGTGTTAAACCATCCTGAGGTTCTATACTGAGCATTTAGTAAAGCTGTACAACTTTCCTTGATCTAACAGGAGCACAGAAATATTGTCTAAACACCTGGAGATTCACTGAAGCATTTACAAATTCACAAAACGGTTACTGATTACTATTTTGGAAATGTAGTCTTTTTATTTAACAGGTGATTTAATAATCATCTTCTGACCGTGCTTATTAATTAACTCTGGTTTATAAAACTCCAAACCTTATTTGTCACCATATACTCATTTTCTTGCAGGCATTCTTTGATCCTTTGGAATAATATCCTATGCTTAAGAAATCAATTATTTTACCAGTCACGTCTAGAAGTTGTACTAACATGGCATTAAAATTTCAAAAAGGAGTCAGATTAACCAATTTCAATTAAACATGTCGGTTATATTACAGATACAGCACACACAACCTATTAAAGAAACCACATTCAGCACAAGTGTAATCTGAGGGTTATGACGTGCTTTTTTCATTCTGTGTAAAAGATTATGGTGGCTTCCAAGGGATTTTAAATTAATTTATTCACTGACTGCGTGTACCACATTTTATGGAAGATCCACCACCGCTCGTTGCCCTCGGTTCGTTTGAAGAGGGCGGTTAGGTGGAGCACGATAGACGCAAGGATAACAGATTTTCTTACGGACTTTGTTTTGGCAAAATGTGATATTTTCATAGCGTTACTGTGGATAGCTTTTGTGTTTTTTTTAAGAATCAAGTTTTGTTAAGATTACTAGCCCAGCAACAGAACCAGCCGCTCAGAGCTGGGATTAAGGTGAATGCAATCGCTTTGTTTTCGGTGTTGGATGCACCCGTTTTGAACGCACCTCTGCTCATCAACAAAGACGAATTTCCTGAGTTTGAGGTCTCGCAGGACGATGCCGGAATCGTGGCAATGGGCCACAGCCGAGACGATCTGGTGAAAGAGGCGCGCCGCTTCCTCCTCGCCCAGGCGCTTGCGGTTCCGCATGTACGAGTGCATATCGCCATGGCCCCTCTCCAGCAACACGTAGCACTGCCGTTCCCCGAGGATTACTTCCTCGATCGCAGTGATGTTGTCGTGGAGTGACATCTGCAGATACGGTCCGATTTCACCCTGGTATTGCCTAATGTCAAAAACCTGTGGATGCGAAACAACGTCTTATTTCTAAAACACTCAACGCGTTTGCTATTTATGCGAATGGAAAGGTGTTTTAACCCTTATTTTATCGAGCAAGTCGCAAAATCCCGAGTTTAGGCAAATTAACACGTTAACACAAAAGCAAAGTAGTGCTTATCCGCTAAAATCCGATTTGATAAATGTTGATGATACCTGTGCGGAACTTTGATCTGATCCAAAAGGTCATCGCTGGGCCACCGTTCACACAAATGCTGACTATTTCCAGCAGTTGGAGTTAATAATTCAGAACAGGTGGTGAGTGGTAAGGAAAAAGCTGCTTTTAACTGCTTCGCAACACACACACAAAATGCCGAAGGAACTTAGCAGATCAGGCAGATAGAACGTAGAACAGTACAGAACAGAAACAGGCACTTCGGCCCACAATGTTTTGCCGAATCAGCTAAAACGTACAATAAAATAACAAAGACCTACCTCCTACCTGCACAATGTCCATAACCCTCCATCTCCCTCACATCGGTGTGCCTATCCAAATATTTCTTAAAACCCTCTAATGTATTTCCCTCTACCACCATTGCCAGGCAACACATTCCAGGTATCCACCACTCTGAGTAAAATACTTAGCCCTCACATTCCCCTTGAACCTACCCCCGTCACTTTCAATGCATGCCCTCTGGTATTAGACATTTCAACCCTGAGAAAGATACTCTATGATCACTCTATCTATGAACGATCTGGGTCCAAAACGTCGACTGTTTATTCCCCTCCATAGACGCCGCTCGACCTGCTGAGTTCCTCTAGTATTTTGTGTGTATTGCTATAGATTGCAGAGCCTCCTGTGTTTGCAAAGGGGAAACGAGGGGTGCAAAACAAAAAAAAAGCCACAGAAACTGGCAGGGGAAGGGCAGGTGGGATTGGCTGGACAGGCATGGAAATTATTAGACAAGGTGTCAATAATACCTGTCAAAGGTTAATACGTGTCAAAGGTTACGGGGAGAACGCAAGAGAATTGGGTTGACAGGGATAATAAATCAACCCTGACTGAAAGTTAGAGCGGACTCTATGGGCCGAATGGATTAATTTTGCCCCTATGATTTATGGTCAGCATGGAAACTGTGGGCCGAAGGGCCTGTTCATGTAAAATGTCCTTTAATATCGCGATCGCCCCACTCATTCAGGAAATCTCATTGCTGCCCTCTAGATGGCGGCACCGCCATGCGCTGCTTAAATACACTAAACCGCATCCCGTCAGATGGTAAAACGCCTCAAGTTGGGTACAAACTCCCAACTAATTTACGCAGCGCCGGGGAGTCAAACACACAAGGCAGGAGAGGAAGAGAAGTTATTAAAATTATGTTCTGAAAAAGGCAACCCCATCTAAATATAAAACAGTCGTGACTTTTTTGGAGTGTTTTTTGTTCCATACCTTGCACACAAATTCCTTCCCGGTGTGGCTCCCGATTGCCCTGAAGACATTGTCCCTCTCTGGGTTTTGTAGCAAGAGGTAATTTCCTATCCGAGCCCACGCCTGGCTGCTGCAGGGGCTGTTTGGAATCGGGCTGGGGGATCCCGGGGCGGAGAAGTAGGCAGCGTCCGGGGAAGAGTCGCTCAGCCGCGGGCACTTAGGAGCCGGCTCTTCGGCCTCCAGTCGCTTCGGTCTCCATCTGCCATTGCGGAGGATTGGGATGGGGCTCGCCCTGTGCACGTTTAAACTCATCAAAGGGAGCTGGAGATCTAAACAAAAAAAAAGCCGAAGGAATCCTTCTCCAAAGCAGGGAAGAGCGGGTGGGTTTTTTTAATTTCACTGTGGTTTGCAACAAGATTGTACTCCGCGATGCGCAAGGAGGACGGCGGACGCAACTTGTAGGGATGTCTCTTTCATTCCTTGATGGCGAACACCCTTCCTCTAGGGTGGTTGATGCAGCAAGGAGAGATCCTTGAAACAGTTTGCCCGGCCGCTTCTGCAGGAAAAAAAATCAAAAATACATCCAATCCACTGTCCCCGGTACCGGGATGAAATGACTCGCTCGTTTCTCCGGCAGCAGGCAGCGGCGCTTGTTTCCAAAGCAAGGTCGCGGGTGTTCTGTGCAAAAACAAAATAGCCTCAGCACTTGTGTGCAGGTGGTTCACGGGCGAATTACCTCGGGGTAACCGGTCGGGGTGAAGGGGCGCATTGCAAACTTTAACCGGTCTCCGTGCTTGTAACCAGCAGGGGTTGCAACTGGAATCAAAGTTGCTCTGTTCCACAAAAAGTTACAGTAATTTAGAGGGAGGTGGGAAAGAGAGAGAGGGAGAGAAAGGGAGAGAGAATGCCTCTGTGGAATGCAGGCTGGCTCACAGTGTGTCTGAATATAACAGTCTGCAAGATTGCAACATCACCCTCTGGATGAGAGTCACCAAGCAATAGAGAGCGGCAAAAACACAGATACTTTTACCTGTTCTACGCAGTCTGGCACCGCCCTCGACAGATTCTTTGTTGAAGCGGCGTATCGATTTATTTGCTTCTTATCCCACTGTACACGGACAAAACAAATTTCGAAACAGATCAAGATTTGCAGTATTTTCTATATTACCTGAGCAACAAAAATACTTTTTCTATTCATTTCACGATCTAACCTACTTACCGCTGTTAATGCACAAAACAAAAGATTTCTTGAAGTCATGAGCCTATCAAACAAAGTGATTTGTAAGTTTTCCCTCCATTATTTCTGAGCGTAACCTTACATATATTACGGTAAATTCTCTCCTTTCACAACACAATCATGACCATCACATGGGCTGTCTTGAATGACGCAAGGTTCCAGTCTAGGCAACTCTCTTGACGTAGAGGCACGTTAAATGACTCTCCAACGGCACCTATACCAGGTCATTGCAACGGGCAAATGTATTTTTCTTGAGGCGTTGTGCAATAGCATTTCAAAGTAACCAGGTCGTGTTTTACCCGTGAGAAAACAAAGCAGACTAGTGCAAAAATGGAGGAAGTTGGATTTGAAGTAATCCAAGACCCTAAAATTTAACACAGCTATTTTAATCGTCGTGCGCTGATCATCAACAAGATCTGACACCGAACCAGATACTGTATCAGGATAGGTGCACAGCCAAAGGTAATTTAGGTAACATCAAAAAGAAGTGGCGAATTTTACAGATTACAGGTCCGGACCTTTGAAGCACATACTGTTTGTAGTCTTTTGTTTAAGTCGCAGTATTTCTGATGAGTGTGTACATTAAACTTAAATAGATAAATAAATTTAAATGCAGATATTTAAGCTGAAATTATTTTATAAAGACACTTGAAAATTAAAATAAATGCAAAGATTGAAGTTAATTCATGAAATAAGATATTTGACTAATGTTATCCCATCCTTAAACAAGATAGTCACCGGATTGAAGTTTCGTGAACGAGAACCCCAGCCCTTCCTAGAGGTCGAAGATTTTGGAGAATACGTTCAATTTTTTTTGCCTTTTGATTCTTGACTTTTTATGTAGGCTTAGTAGCTTCTTTCCTCACAACCACTCCACTATCTGCTCTGCCACTCTGTTTCCCATCCACCTGCAACTGGGGTTTAAATCTCTCCATCCCCTTCCCCCATGTACCCATGCAGTATTAACAAACCTACCTGCCAAGGGTATTAGTACCCCTCCAGTTCAGGTGCAAACTGTCCCTTCTGTACAGGTTCCACCTTCTGTGGAAGAGAGCCCAATAATCCAAAAACCTGAAGCCCTGCCTCTTGCACCATCTCCTTAGACTGTTAAACTGTAATAATAGGCATCTTTTAGTTTCAAGAGACCATGGATTTGTGCCTTGGAAAGTTTCCAGGGTGCAGGCCTTGGCAGGGTTGCAAGGGAGACCTGCAGTTGCCAATGCTGCAAGTCTCCCCTCTCCACACCACCGATGTTGTCCAAGGGAAGGGCAAGGTCTGATACAAGGGCCGTGTCGTCACAGAGCAATGTGTGGTTAAGTGCCTTGCTCAAGGGTACAACATGCTGCCTTAGCTGAGGCTCAAACTAGCGACCTTCAGATCACTAGACCAACACCTTAACCACTTGGCCACGCATCAACACTGTTAAACTGTATGATCTTCCTATATCTAGCTTCACCATATGGCGTGTCATTGCTCTGTAGGTCCTATCCTTTAACTTAGCATCTAACTCCCTGAACTCATTTTGCAATACCTCGTCACCCTTCCTACCAAGGTAATTGACACCAACATGGACAAGGACCTGTGGCTGCTTAGCCTCCCACTAGACTC
Organism: Hemitrygon akajei; assembly: GCF_048418815.1. Lineage (NCBI taxonomy): Eukaryota > Metazoa > Chordata > Chondrichthyes > Myliobatiformes > Dasyatidae > Hemitrygon > Hemitrygon akajei. The sequence continues at coordinate 145,806,658 of NC_133124.1, read as the reverse complement.
GATCCGAGATCTCTCTGACCCTGACATCCGGGAGGGAATAAACCACCCAGGAAGCTGGTTCTCATCCACAGAACCTCCTGTTTGTACCTGTAACCAAAGAATCCCCTCCCACTACAGCTGCCTCCTCTCCCCCTTCCCTCTAAGCCACCTGCCCTGGCTCATCCCCTAGTAGGAGATCTAGTATTGCACTCTCTAATTAGATATATTTCTTATTATAATTCTTACCGTACTTGTTTTTATTTATTTTTATGTATTGCACTGTACTGCTGGCACAATGCAACAAGTTTCACCAAGTATGCCAGTGATATTAATTCAGATTCTGATTAATGCATCCCACAATTTTGTCAACAAGTTATTTTTTGATAAGTTATTCCTGCTCTTGTAAGAAAGATGTCCGGGTTATAACCATGTTCTTCGTTCTGTTGAGTGGTTCAAACCTTTACAAAGATTTATGAAGCAGAACTGATGTTCCGCTTTATCTTATAACAGGATGCTGAGTTTCTGAGCGATGTGGAATGCAAGTACATTTGGTGAGAACCTACATTACTGACAGCTAAAGCTAATGATTGGAGAATTCCACCAGGCAAGCAGAAGGCCAAATACCTCCCATCTCCTAATTGCCTGTAATTTTCATAAGGATCACAAACCTCTGTAGAAATAGAATAAGTAACTGGGAATTGTGCTGACAAGTTGATTGTGTTGACCTTCATTAATCATGGGATTGAGTTCAAGAGCCACGAGGTAAGGTTGCTGTTCTGGAAAGCTCTGGCCAGACTACACTTGGAATATTGTGTTCAGTTCTGGTCTCCTCGTTATAGAAAAAATGTTCAAAGGAGATTTACCAGTAAGCTGCCTAGATTAGACAGCATGTCTTATGAGAATGGGTTAAGTGGACTAGGGCTTTTCTCTTTGGAACAAAGGAGGAGGAGAGGTGACTTGATAGGGGGGGTGCACAAGTTGATTGAGTGTATAGCCAGGACAAAATGGCTAAAATGAGGTGGATATATTTTTAAAATGATGGAAGAAAGTTTAGAGGGGTGTTAGAGGTACATTTTTTTGCATAGAGAGTATTGTGTTTGTGGAATGTCCTGCCAGGGGTGATGTAGAGACAGATACATTAGGGGCATTTAAGACAGCTGTAGGCACATGAATGGTAGAAAAATGGAGGGCTACACAGGAGGGAAGTGGTAAATTGATCTTAGAGTAAGTTAAAAGGTTGGCTCAGAGGAAGGATCTGTACAGGCCTGTTATGTTCTATGTCAAGTTTTGATTCCTACTGCTCCAAGAATGATCTTTTGATGTTATGTTGTGGAAGGGGTTTGAGCAGGAATGTAAATTATGCTGCTTTAGTAAAAATCTACCGTACTAGATTGATCACTTGCTGAATCAACTGGACTTACTACTTTTTTTGGCCACGGTCCTTTGATTTGGTATGTAATGGTAGTTATACACATTGTGTGTTTAACAGTGACGTGATTGGTGGGAGACAACCATGACTGCTACCCACTCCCTTTGTTCGCTGCAGTGTATTCAATTTATCATCATCTATACCTCACAGGGTTAACCTTTGATTCTCTGTATCCACTGTCTCTGGGCACTAGGTCACCCTCAGAAGGTAGGCTGACAATTTTCCATCAAACTCTGACCTCATAGCACCATTTCGTCATTTTGTCTACTTAACCTAACGCCAGATTGACCAAAGCCATACCTTTTGGTCTTGTCACCCTCATACCTCTTCCCAATTTACCTCCATCCCCCATTCATCCCCAATGTTGATTGGAGGCACCTTTGTTGAATTTATTCTTCATTCTATCCACCACAAAAGGTGGGAACTCCCCAGTGGCCACACGTGTTAATTCAACTTCTCATTCTCATTCCAACATATGGGTCCTTAGCCTCCTCATGATGATGCCACTGTCAGGTTGGAGGAGCAACACCTCATATTCCATCTGGGTAGCCTCCAACCTGATGGCATGAACATCAATTTAACTTCCTGTAATTTCACCCCCTCACCCTTCTTTCTTGTTCCATTCCTCATTCTGGCTTCCCTATTACCCCTTCTTTTCTGTGCACCTGTCCATCACCTTCCTCTAGTGCCCATCTCCTTCTCTTTCTGCCATAGTCTACTAAGGTATCCTATCAGATTTCTTTTTCTTCGGTCTTTTGCCTCTTCCACCTATCACCTCCCAGATTCTGCCTTCATCCCCCTAACCCATTCACCCACCTTCCCCCTCACCTGTGACCTGCCAACTTGTGCTTCCCATCACCCCACCTTCTTATTCTGGCTTCTACCCTCTTCCTTTCCATTCCTGAATGTCGACTGTTTATTCCCCTCCATAGATGCTGCTGAGTTCCTCCAGCATTTTGTGAGTGCCACTTCTTTTTCAGTTCAGCACCCAGACTGAACATAATGCAACACAAATCTTTGTATTTCATTGATCCTATTCTATCCAAAAATAAACCTCAGATGTTTTTCGTGTCTGGATCAGTTAACCTCAACAACTCCTTTCTATCACTCTCAATGTGCCTGAAATCTCATGCACTGTCTGATACACACAATTGAATTCTCCAAGGTTCTTCTCACCAGCAGTACTTTACCAGTGTTTTTCCACTGAAATGTCATCATCTGCTTTCACCATTCAATTTTCCTCATCAAGAACTTTGTGCCTCTGATCTCCTTCTTGAAAAAGAGCAGGACGTCTGGATTAAAGAATACTAAAAACTGAGAGAAAGGAGAATAAATAAAAAAGAGAGAACCCAAATAACAGTGAAAGACATTAGTTTCCAGGCAGTGTGAATAAAGGACATGAAGGCTTTAGATGGTTCAGAAGGGAGAGGGAGAGAGGCAAAACAGGTGGGGGCATAGCGCTATTGATCAGAGATAGTGTCACAGTTGTAGAAAAGGATGAAGACATGGAGGGATAGTCTATGACGTTTCTGTGGGTGGAAGTTAGGAACAGAAGGCTTCACTAACTCTACTGGGTGTTTTTATAGACCACCCAATAGTAACAGGGACATCGAGGAGCAGATAGGGAAACAGATTCTGGAAAGGTGTTATAGTAACAGGGTTGTCATGGTGGGAGATTTTAATTTCCCAAATATCGATTGGCAGGTCCCGAGAGTGAGGGGTTTAGATGGGGTGGAGTTTGTTAGGTGTGTTCAGGAAGGTTTCTTGACACAATACACAGATAAGTCTACAAGACAAGAGGCTGTACTTGATGTGGTATTGGGAAATGAACCTGGTCAGATCTCTCAGTGGGAGGCATTTTGGAGATAGTGATCACAACTCTATCTCTTTTACCATTACATTGCAGAGGGCCAGGAACAGACCAGTAAGGAAAGCGTTTAATGGAGTAAGGGGAAATATGAGGCTATCAGGCAGGAACTTGGAAGCATAAATTGGAAAGAGATGATCTCAGGGGAATGTACAGAAGAAATGTGGCAAATATTCAGGGGATATTTGCGTGGAGTTCTGCATAGGTACGTTCCAATGAGACAGGGAAAGGATGGTAGGGTGCAGGAACCGTGGTGTACAAAGTCTGTTCTAATCTAGTCAAGAAGAAAAGAACAGCTTACGAGAGGTTCAAAAAGCTAGGTAATGATAGAGAGCTAGAAGATTATAATGCTAGCAGGATGGAGCTCAAGAAAGAAATTAAGAGAGCCAGAAGGGGCCATGAGAAGGCCTTGGCAGACAGGATTAAGGAAAACCCCAAGGCATTCCACAAGTATGTGAAAAGCAAGAGGATAAGACAATAGGTCAGAGAATAGGACCAATCAAATGTGACAGTGGAAAAGTGCGTATTGAACCAGAGGAGATAGCAGAGGTACTTATTGAGCACCTTGCTTCAGTATTCACTATGGAAAAGGCTCTTGGTGATAATAGTGATGACCTACAGCGGACTGAAAAGCTTGAGCATGTAGATACTAAGGAAAAGGATGTGCTGGAGCTTTTGGAAAGCATCAAGTTGGATAAGTCACTGGTACCAGACGAGATGTACCCCAGGCTACTGTGGGAGGCGAAGGAGGAGATTGCTGAGCCTCTGGCAATGATCTTTGTATCATCAATGGGGATGGGAGAGGATTGGATGGTTGCGGATGTTGTTCCATTATTCAAGAAAGGGAGTAGAGATAGCCCAGGAAAATATAGACCAGTCAGTCTTACTTCAGTGGTTGGTAAGTTGATGGAGAAGATCCTGAGAGGTAGGATTTATGAATATTTCGAGAGGCATAATATGATTAGGAATTATCAGCATGGCTTTGCGAAAGGCAGGACATGCCTTACGAGCCTGATTGAATTTTTTGAGGAAGTGACTAAACACATCGATGAAGGAAGAGCAGTGGATGGAGTGTATATGGATTTCAGCAAGGCATTTGATAAGGTATCCCATGCAAGGCTTATTAAAATAGTCAGCAGGCATTAGATCCATGGGGACATTGCTTCGTGGATCCAGAACTGACTTGCCCACAGAAGGCCCACAGAAGTAGTTGTAGACGGGTCATATTCTGCATGGCGGTCGGTCACCAATGGTGTGCCTCAGAGATCTGTTCTGGGACCGCTACTCTTCGTGATTTTTATAAATGACCTGGATGAGGAAGTGGAGGGATGGGTTAGTAAATTTGCTGATGAGACAAAGGTTGGAGGTATTGTGGACAGTGTGGAGGGCTGTCAGAGGTTACAGCGGGACATTGATAGGATGCAAAAATGGGTTGAGAGGTGGAAGATAGAGTTCAACCCAGATAAGTGTAAGGTGGTTCATTTTGGTAGGTCAAATATGATGACAGAATATAGTATTAATGGTAAGACTCTGTGGAGAATCAGAGGGATCTTGGGGTCCGAGTCCATAGGACACTCAAAGCTGCTGCGCTGGTTGACTCCGTGGTTAAGAAATCATACGATGCATTGGCCTTCATCAATCGTGGGATTGAGTTTAGGAGCTGAGAGGTAATGTTGCAGCTATATAGGACCCTCATCAGACCCCCCCCCCCCTTGGAGTACTGTGCTCAGTTCTGGTCACCTTACTACAGGAAGGATGTGGAAACCATAGAAAGGGTGCAGAAGAGATTTACAAGGATGTTGCCTGGATTAGGGAGCATGCCTTATGAGAATAGGTTGAATGACCTTTGAACAATGGAGAGTAAGAGTTGACCTGATAGAGGTGTATAAGGTGATGAGAGGCATTGATCGTGTGGATAGTCAGAAGCTTTTTCCCAAGGATGAAATAGCTAGAATGAGAGGGCATAGTTTTAAGGTGCTTGGAAGTAGGTACAGAGGAGATGTCAGGGGTAAGTTTTTTGCACAGAGTGGTGAGTACGTGGAATAAGCTGCTGGCGAAGGTGGTGGAGGTGGATACGATAGGGTTTTTTTTAGAGACTCCTGGACAGGTATATGGAACTCAGAAAAATAGAGGGCTATGGGTAACCCTAGGTAATTTCTCAGGTAAGGACATGTTCTTGCACAGCTTTGTGGGCCAAAGGGCCTGTATTGTGCTGTAGGTTTTCTATGTTTCTAAGCTTCCTTTGACTTTAGTATATGAATCAGAATCAAAATCAGGTTTATTATCACTGGGAAGTGATGTGAAATTTGTTAACTTGGCAGCAGCAGTTCAATGCAATACATAATCTAGTAGAGAGGAAAAAATAGAATTAAAAAAAATAAATAAACAACTAAATCAATTGCAGTATACATATATAGAATAGATTTTTTTAAATGTGCAAAAACAGAAATACTGTATAGTTAAAAAAAGTGAGGTAGTGTCCAAAGATTCAATGTCCATTCAGGAATCAGATGGTAGAGAGGAAGAAGCTGTTCCTGAATCACTGAGTGTGTGCCTTCAGGCTTCTGTACCTCCTACCTGATGGTAACAGTGAGAAAAAGGCATACCCTGGGAGCTGGACGTCCTTAATAATGGATTCTACCTTTCTGAGACACCGCTCCCTGAAGATGTCCTGGGTACTTTTTTGGCTAGTACTCAAGATAGAGCTGACTAGATTTACAACTTTCTGCAGCTTCTTTCAGTCCTGTGCAGTAGCCCCTCCATACCAGACAGTGATGCAGCTTGTCAGAATGCTCTCCATGGTACAACTATAGAAGTTTTTGAATATTTGTTGACATGACAAATCTCTTCAAACCCCTAATAAAGTATAGCCTCTGTCTTGCCTTCTTTAACTACATCGATATGTTGCGACCAGGTTAGATCCTCAGAGATCATGACACCCAGGAACTTGAAACTGCTCACTCTCTCCAGTGATAAAATGGCCACTGAGATATACACAATGGCCATTTTAGCAGGTACACCTGTGCACCTGTATGTTAATACAAAGAGCTAATCAACCAATCATGTGGCAGCAGCTCAATTGATAAAATAATGCAGACATGATCAAGAGGTTCAGTTGTTGTTCAGGCCAAACATCAAGGAAGAAATGTAATCTCAGTGACTTTGTGGAATGGTTGTTGGTGTCAGACGGGGTGGTTTGACTATTTCATAAGCTGCTGATCTGTTGTTTTCATCTGTTTCCAGCCTCTAGAGTTTATGGAGAATGATGCAAAGAAAACATCCAGTAAGCTATGTTCCCACTAAGCTGTGCGTGTGTGCATGCACACACGTTTTTCAACCAGCGCACAAAGGAAATTAATGTGCGCACAATAGGTTAGTTACCTAAAATAATGTAGTACAGTCGGCCCTCCTTATCCACGAATTCCACATCCGCAAATTCAACCAACCGCGAATCGCAAAAACCCGGAAGTGCTCTTCCAGCACTTGTTGTTCGAGCATGTACAGACCTTTTTTTCTTGTCATTATTCCCTAAACAATGCAGTGTAACAACTATTTTACATAGCATTTACATTGTATTAGGTATTATAAGTAACCTAGAGATGATTTAAAGTATACGGGAGGATGTGCGTGGGTTATCGTGGATCGGGATCGAAAAAAATCGGAAGTTCTGTTACTAAGTAAGTCAGAACAGGTACATCCGGTATTATTTAGCGTCAGTTAGTCAAACGTTTGTCTTAGTATATAGTATATATTTTACCTTTCTATGCATATAAGACACTTAATGTTTCAGTGCTGGGCTCAGGGACGGAAGTTCCCGAGTTCGATATAGTGACAGACCGCTGCCGAGTGCGCTCTCCACCGTGCTGGGTTGATGTGGAGAATCAAAAACCCAAAACCCCAAAACCCAATAATTAAACCACTGCGTTGCTTAGTAATAATTGTAGCTTTCATTGGGGTAGAGCCTTTCTCACTTTATCCTTTAAAATTGTTTTGATCATTAACCGACGTAGCCTAACGCTTTTCCAGTGACTGATGGCGTTTCACCTCTTTCTGATCGCTTTATCATTTCCACTTTATTTTCAATCGTGATTGTGATTATTTTCGTGAACAGAAACATTGCGGATGAATAAAAAGATTGAAAAAGAAAAGAAACATTGCGGATTCAGACCTCTGCCGCCGGGTCCTAATGTCCACCGCACTGATACAGGCTAAATAAGGTCTGGGGTTCCACAGGGTCCTAAGATCCACCGTATTAAGCCAGGTTGAATAAGGAACTTGAGCATCCGCGAATTTTGGTATCTGTGAGAGGTCCCGGAACCAATCCCTCGTGGATAAAGAGGGCCAACTGTAATTAATAATTATACTTATTGAAAATAATCTCTTAGCTAAATGTTTCTGTTAACTAGTTAGTCGGTTTTCAAATACCGCAATGCACGTCACTAATTTACGTCACCTCACCTTTCCTGTTCCGGTTTGTACAGCTGCATCACGGCGGCAGCCATCTTTGGCGGACAGAGTTCATATCATAAAGTTTCAAATCCTGTAGCTAGCTTACTAAGCATTTATTGAAAAAATATTGATTCACTGTGTCGAATTCAAAAGAAGCGAAGGGCGTGAAGTGCAAAAGAACTGCAAATTTGTTTAAAGCTGAATGGCTTAACAAAACAGTAGAAACTGCTACACCGAAAGCTCATGAGGTCGTGAACGTTCAGCTACAAGAAATATTTATGTATGATTCGGAAAATGGAGTTATCTGTTTGTATCGTCGTGATGCGAAAGTTGCTGGAGAATTTGCTGGTGGAAAGAAGTGGTATGATATTTGGAAACTTGACTTTTTGAAGCGTCATTTGACAAGTAAATCGCATTTGTTCACTTCAATCTAGACACTTTGCATTGCAGGCAATAAGAAAAAATTATGAGGCACTGATCACGTACTTTGAAGATCAGTCAAATGACCTTGTGGCTAAATACTGTCACAAGAAATTGATAAACATCACATACAAAGTAGCTTTACAGGTTTTAAGTGATGTCTTTGATGAACTGGCTGCACTGTGCAAGATTCTGCAAAAGAGTGGCCTGACACCGATTGATTCACTTCATTTTGCGCAAGGCAAAATTAACAAGATAAGAAAGCAGTGTCTGGGAGACAATGTTTCATGGAGTGACAAAGTTAAAATTTTGCTAAGCCAACTGTGAAGAAAAAATCACAGTAGATACAAGTTTGCTGTTGACTTTCATAAAAAGTCTTTGTATTCATTTAGAAGAAAGGTTTCCTGAAGATGAGGTACAAGGATGGTCAGCTTTTGATTTCTCTGCAATTGCAGATTGCGACTTCACATTTGGTGATGAACAAGTTAATGCTTTATGTCTAAAATAACATGATTTTCTAGCTGAAAATACTGTAATAGTTAGCCTAATGAATCAACTCAAAAACAAGCTGAGAAATCGTTTAGGTGAACATCATTTGGATATGTTAGTGAGAATCAAAAGCTATCAATTGGATGGAAGTTTTATTAGTCTAGATAGAATTTACAAAGACAGAAATGCCAAATGCCAAGGACAGGAGAGAGAAAAAAATAACTGAGTGACTTAAATATGTACAACAACACACACAAAATGCTGGTGGAACACAGCAGGCCAGGCAGCATCTATAGGGAGAAGCGCTGTTGACGTTTCGGGCCGAGACCCTTCGTCAGGACTAACCGAAAGGAAAGATAGTAAGAGATTTGAAAGTAGTGGGGGGAGGGGGAAATGCGAAATGATAGGAGAAGACCGGAGGGGGTGGGATAAAGCTAAGAGCTGGAAAGGTGATTGGCGAAAGTGATACAGAGTTGGAGAAGAGAAAGGATCATGGGACGGGAGGCCTCGGGAGAAAGAAAGGAGGGGGGGAGCACCAGAGGGAGATGGAGAGCAGGCAAACAACTAAATATGTCAGGGATGGGGTAAGAAGGGGAGGAGGGGCATTAACGGAAGTTAGAGAAGTCAATGTTCATGCCATCAGGTTGGAGGCTACCCAGCCGGTATATAAGGTGTTGTTCCTCCAACCTGAGTTTGGATTCATTTTAAATATGTATGTTATTTTGTTGTTATTCTGTGCGGTTTTATGTAAAATATTTTGTAAACCTATATAAACTGTGCCATGTGTGCATTCAGTGCACACATGCTTTTGTCACAGGAAAAAAAATTTGCACACATAAGATTTTTTGAGCACACTGACTACTAAAAATTAGAGGGAGCATTGCCAGTAAGTGACAGTTCTGTGGGTGAAAATGCCTTGTTAATGAAAAAGGTCAAAGGAAAATGGCCAGATTGGTTCAAGCTGACAGGAAGGCGACAGTAACACAAATAACCACATGTTAAAACAGGTTTACAGAAGAGCATCTCTGGGTGCACAACACTTCAAACCTTGAATTGGATGGACTACATTAGCAAAAGACCATGAACATGCACTCAGTGACCACTTTGTTAGGTACTGGAGCTCTCAACTTGGTACCAAGGGAGCTCTCAACATTGTAAATAATTTAATTAAAAACACCTGAATGGATCAAACTATGAACTTAAGTTATCAATGTCTGCATAAAAAGAAGTGTTTCTATGACTAGAGTAGCCTTTTGAATCACAGTATTATGTATGTAGAGGATGAGGTCACAGTTCTTTGCTCATTTTCTTGCTGATGTACAGAGGAATAAAACCAAACCAACATAGAACAGTCAGTATAAAACATTGTCGATCATTTCAAATTAATATGTTTTTCATGGAAAATCACATCATCTCTGGCTCAGCATGATCCCGGGGAAAAATGTTTAAAATACAGAATATTTGATGATAAGGCACTGGGACTGTCATGGTTCGATTAAACAACACACAATAAGAGATATCTGTAAATTGTCATATGCAAAGTGGAAAGATGTTACTTTGCAAGCATACTTTGATTGAACTTCAAGTTGGCAGCACGAAGCAGTTTGCAGCGGCCTCTCCGGAGTTGATATCTGTTATTTGTCAAGTGGGGTACCGTGCACAATCCTAATCTGATGAAAAACAGACGTGGGAGCACGGCAGAACATCTGGAAATCTCCAGGAAGGCCTTCTTCAATGCTGCTGCTGTTGTGAGGTCCGGGTCTCCGCTGGGAAGAGAGACCCGGAAGGATTGAAAGGACTCGGGATCGCGTTGCCGGTGGCCGGTGGTGGGGGCTTTGTAGTGCACTCGGCAGAGGATGGTGCTCAGAGAGGCTGTGCCGGAGGAGGTGGTCGGACGTACTCGGAGTCCGCTGCGGTTGGGGTGCTTTCACTGTGTGCTGCATCTGCAAGGCTGAGTCCATCGGCACCGTGGAAGTCCATAGCGGGAGTATTCCCTTGCCGCCTGTGTGGGATGACGAGTCTATCTGGACCCTGAGGACTTGTGGAAACTGTGTGGTGGTTTCTTTTGAACTTAAAGTCTTTTAACGTTTTTGGACTATTTTTACTGTGCCAATGGTCTGTTTTTTTTAATCAATTATGGTATTGTTTGAGCTGTTGTAACTATGTGGTTTTGTGTCGGTCTTGTAGCTTTAGTTTTTGGTTTGTTAGGTGGTAGAGTTGGTCTCCTGACTTGGTGTGTCTGAGTAGTCTTGTTTTGTCTGGTGGATTTGGAGCTCCTTTCCGGGGAACGCGCTAAGACAGCAGCGCGATATTAATATGCAGCAGCCTCTCCGGTCTCTGGATTTGGGAATTGCCAAACGTTATGTGGATTTTCTGGTGTAGTCTGTTTTGTCGTGTGCTTTTGTGATATCATTCTGGAGGAACGTTGTTTCATTTTTTAACTGCATTATAGTTGTGGTTTCTAAATGACAATAAACCAAAATTCAATTCAATTCAATAATATATACAGTTCTGTAACTAAATAATATTCAAAGATTCTAAGTACATTTATTACCGATGTATGCAGTATACAATCCTGAGATTCGTCTTCCCAAAGACAGCCACAAAACAAAGAAAACTATAGAACCCATTCAAAGAAACCATCAAGACTCCTCCATGTGCAAAAAAGAACAAATCAGTCAACCAGACAAAAAAAAACAAGCAAAAAAATCACAGAATATAAAAGACAAAATTGAAAAGAGTCCAGGCATATTCAGTACTACTCAGTATTCGTTATCCTGATTCAAAATCATCCAAAATAGCAGCAATAAAAGGAGCGATGAGAAACCAGAGCACATCATAACGTGAACTGCAGACTCCAATCCACAAACCATGTCAATCAAACCTTCTCCAAGATCCAGAACTCCGGCACCATTCTCCGACAGCATTGAAGGAGAGAGAGAGAGAGAGCTTTCAAACACAGGGGCCATCCTTTGGGAGCAGCAAGTGAGAGATCGTCGCACACAGACACCTTCCTCTGACAGCAGCAAGCAAGAGATTGGTAGGCAAACTCTCGCCTTTCACACTCAGCTCAATGATTGTAATCTTACCTGGCATTTTAATCAGTGAGATCGGAGAGAAATGGAGTCAATCATGGGCCCCATCTCCAGGCTTTTTGGCTTCAAAGCCATATACTTCACTCAAACCCTCTGAGGGAGCAGTATGTCACTCATGTCATATACTAGATTACTTATATAAAAGCAGCAGGTTATTTCAGGGATTTCTGACTAAAGTAAAATGTTAATTAAATGAGCAGTGGAAGGGTCTACAACTGATTCTGATCCCAGACAAGTGCAGATGAAATGAATTACAGTTCAGTGAAACTCACTTAAACTCACAAGTGCACAGTTATGGAATGAGATTGGCATTGGGTACAATTCTGTTTGCGAGAAAATACCTCACTGTGTACATGTACAGAATGGTAGTTAGGTGAAATTCCAGCAAGCAATAGTACAAGAAAGTGTCAGATTGTGGAGATGTGGTAAAGACAAAAAAATAATTGTGCACAGATATAAAAGACTTAGTCACTCAAGACATGGTCCTCTTCTCATTACTACCATCAGGGACAAAGCCCAGGAGCCTAAGGACCCACACTCAATGTTTCAGAAACGGCTTTTTCCCCTCCACCATCAGATTAATGAACACTATTTCACTGTTTTTTGCAAACAAGAGAAAATCTGCAGATGCTGGAAATCCAAGCAAAACACACAAAATGCAACAGGTCAGGCAACATGTATGGAAAAGAGTACAGTCGTCATTTTGGGCCTAGTCTGCTGAGTTCCTCCAGCATTTTGTGTGTGTCACTATTTTTTGCTCTCATTTTGTACTTTGTTTAAATTAATTTTATATATATTTTTTCCTGTTGTAATTTATAGTATTTTTATGCCAGTGATATTAAACCTGATTCTGATTCTGATTAAACCTCAAAGTCAGAACACTGCTTAAATTTTCTTAATAAACTGTGTTCAATCAACTTGATGTGATACTCAGGAGTTATATGCAATGCAGGAATGGGTCAACATCAAAAAAGATGAGAGTCATTGTGTCTTGTATGTTTACTTTTGAGAATGTGCCCTAGTATCTATTCACCCCAGTGGTATGCAGAAGACTCCAGAATGAAGAATCATCCTAAATACTGGTTGATCCACATTCATAACATAGAAGAGTTTTACTCTTAATGCTGTTTGGAGCAAAGCTTCAATAATTAACAGATTGGTCTCAAGTAGTTCCAACAATGAGTCATTCCAATTGCATCACCTTTCCCACTGCAATCTAATGCAGTTAACAATTCTGCTTGGCATTCACTAGAAATTACGAAATAACAAAGATGACACAGATCCATTTATTTAAAGTGGTACTGTTGAGTGTTCTCAGTAGGTCCATGGGCAAGTGACTGTCAATATTGGCAGTCCCCAAGCTGTAGACTCACTTTAAAGGACTCTACAACTCATGTTCTCAGTATTATGTTTACACTTATTTATTATTTTATTTGCACAGTTTGTCTTCTTTTGCACATTGGTTGTTTGTCAATCTTTGGTTCTGTGTAGTTTTTTGTCAATTCTATTGTATGTCTTTGTCCTGCTGTGAATGCCTGCAAGAAAATAAATCTCAAGGTAGTATATGGTGACATACAGTATATAGACTGTGGTAACAGTGGACAACAAATTTTTTTGAAAGTGCTGTTTCCTCGGAAATTTTTTAATGTTTTATGATAGACTGGTTGAACTGAACACAAATATAATTTCAGACTACTTGTATCACGTATGGATTTGGAGAAACAAATTAACTTTTTGATGGTGATTTTCAGCAACCCAAAATCCACAAGAAACACCCAAGAGTATTCAGAAAGCAAGGTCTTTGTTGTCCGGTGTAATAAATTTACTTCAAATTTTGATTAAGTCACAGGAAGAACTGAGGTTCTATTCCAAATCTGTGTTGGATTATCCAGTTTATAATTTGTGTGTTCCAGATTACTGTCCTCATGGTTTGGAGGATTGAAAGTTGAATCTGGCCACCCAGTAGTACTGAGTAGAAATGATTTTGCATGGAAAGAGGATAAAAAGAAATGAGAATCTTTAAAATCTTCATTACGTCTTTGCTTGAATTCAAAGTGGTCATATCTCACGTACAAGCCTTAACATTTAACATCTTTAAAATTTAAGATCATAAAAATTAGCCCCTTAAAGGTAAAGATAGGTAGAGCAAAGGAAAAAAATTTCATTGTCAGCTTGGATGTTGAAGGATGTTGATGGCTATATTTTTAGCAACACGTAATGCCACTAATGTACGTCTTTCAGGTGAGATATACTAACAAGTCTGTCTCAGCAGTCCTAGGTGAAATCAACATGATGTTATTTCAAGGAAGGGTGGGGACAACAGTCCTATGTTTGCCAGAGCCACAATTTCAGACTCAGAATCAGAATCAGGTTTATTATCACTGCCATAAGATGCAAAATTTGTTTTGTGGTATTTGTACAAAGCATACATAAAATATCACAATAAAAATATATATCAAAAACCAGAGGTCAATGAGCCAGACCTCATTGGAAGATCAGAGGTGGAGAGGGTCAGCAACTTTAAGTTCCTAGGTATTACTATTTCAAACGACCTGTCCTGGGCCCAGCACGTAAGTGCAATTATGAAGAAAGCACAGCAGTGACTCTACTTCCTTAGGAATTTGCATAGGTTCAGCATGACATCTAAAACATTGACAAACTTCTATAGATGTGTAGTAGAGAGTATATTGACTGCTTGCATCACAGCCTGGTATGGGAACACCAATGCACAGTAAGAAAATTTTACAAAGATTAGTGGATACAGCACAGTCTATGACAGGTAAAGTCCTTCCTACCAGTGAGCACATCTACAAGAAACATTGCCACAGGAAAGCATCATCCATCATCAGAGACCTCCACCACCCAGGATATGCTCTCTTCTCACTGCTACCATCAGAAGAAGGTACAGGAACATCAGGACTCGCACCATCTTTGTTAACTAGTAAGTTTAGAGAGAATGCCAAGCAGGATGTTGGAATGCTCCTCCTGCAGGATGTGGGAAGTCAGGGAGACCTCCGGTGCCTCTGACAATGACACCTGCAAGAAATGCATCCAGCTGCAGCTCCTAACAAACCGTGTTAGGGAACTGAAGCAGGAGCTGGATGACCTCTGGATCATTCGGGAGAATGATGAGTTTATAGATAGTAGTTTCAGGGAGGTAGCTACGCCAAAGGAGCAGGGCACAGGTTGTGGTCAAGCGAGGGAAGGGGAAAAGGCAGGCAGAGCAGGGCTCCCCTGTGGCCATTCCCCTCAACAACAACAACAAGTATACCAATTTAGATACTGTTGGGGGGGGGGGGGGGTTGACTTACTTGGGACAAGCTGCGGAAGCCGGATCTCTGAGTCTGGTTCTGCAGTGCAGAAGGGAGGGTGGAAGAAGAGGAGAGCGGTAGTGATAGGGGACTCGATAGTTAGAGGTACAGACAGGAGGTTCTGTGGTCGTGACAGAGACTCCCGGATGGTTTGTTGCCTCCTGGGTGCCGGGGTCAGGAATGTCTCTGATCGCATGCACAGCATCCTGAAGTGGGAGGGTGATCAGCCAGATGTCATGGTACGTTTCGGTACCAGTGATGTAGGAAGAAAGAGTGAGGAGGTCCTGAAGAATAAGTATGGAGAGCTTGGTAGGAAGTTAAAATCAGGACCTCAAGGGTAGTAATCTCAAGATTGTTACCTGTGCCATGTGCCAGTGAGGTTAAGAATAGGATGCTCTGGAGGATGAACATGTGGCTGAGGAATTGGTGTAGGGGGCAGGGTTTCAGATTTTAGGATCATTGGGACCTCTTCTGGGGCAGGTGTGACCTGTACAAGAGAGACGGGTTACACCTAAACTACAAGGGGACCAATATCCTTGCAGGGAGGTTTGCTAGTGCAATGGTGGGGAGGGGGTTTAAACTAGATTTGCAGGGAGATGGGAACCAGAGTGCCAGAGCAGATAGTGGAGCGGGGTTGAAAATAAATGATGTTAAAAGTTCATGCAAAGTCAGAAATAGAAGGGTTGTGTGTGGTGGTAATAATCTTCTGAGGTGTGTCTATTTTAATACGAGGAGTATTGTGGGGAAGGCAGACGAGCTGAGGGCATGGATTGACACATGGAATTATGACATTATAGCCATTAGTGAAACTTGGCTACAGGAGGGGCAGGACTGGCAGCTTAACATTCCAGGGTTCTGATGTTTCAGACGTGATAGAGGCAGAGGGATGAAGGGTGGGGGGCTGGCATTGCTAGTCAGGGAAAATGTTACAGCAGTGCTCAGGCCGGTCAGATTAGAGGGCTTGTCCACCAAGGCCATATGGGTGGAGCTGAGAAACAAGAAAGGTATGACCACACTAATGGGATTGTATTATAGACCACCCAATAGTCAGCGAAAATTGGAGGAGCAAATCTGCAGAGAGATAGCAGACAACTGCAGAAAACATAAAGTTCTGATAGTAGGAGATTTTAATTATCCACATATTGATTGGGATTCCCATACTGTTAAAGGTCTAGATGGGTTAGAGTTTGAAAAATGTGTTCAGGAAAGTTTTGTAAATCAATATGTAGAGGTACCAACTAGAGAGGACGCAATATTAGATCTGCTATTAGGAAACAAGTTACGACAGGTGACTGAAGTGTGTGTTGGGGACCGCTTTGGGTCTAGTGATCATAAAGCCATTAGTTTCAATTTGGTCATGGATAAAGATAGATCTGGTCCTCGGGTTGAGGTTCTAAACTGGAAAAAGGCCAAATTTGAAGAAATGAGAAAGGATCTAAAAAGTGTGGATTAGGACAGGTTGTTCTCTGGCAAGGATGTGATTGGTAAGTGGGAGGTCTTCAAAGGAGAAATTTTGAGAGTGCAGAGTTTGTATGTTCCTGTCAGGATTAAAGGCAAAGTGAATAAGAATAAGGAAACTTGGATATGGAGGTATATTGGAAATCTGATAAAGAAGAAGAGAGTGATGTTTGACAGGTATAGGCAACAAGGAGCAAATAAGGTACTTGAGGAGTGTAAAAAGTGCAAGAAAATACTTAAGAAAGAAATCAGGAGGGCTGAAAGAAGACATGAGGTAGCTTTGGCAGTCAAGGTGAAGGATAATCCTAAGAGCTTCTACAGGTATATTAAGAGCAAAAGGATAGTAAGGGATAAAATTGGTCCTCTTGAAGATCAGAGTGGTCGGCTGTGTATGGAACCAAAAGAAATGGGGGAGATCTTAAATGGGTTTTTTGCATCTGTATTTACTAAGGAAACTGGCAAGGAGTCTATGGAAATAAGGCAAACAAATAGTGAGATCATGGAACCTATACAGATTAAAGAGGAGGAGGTCCTTGCTGTCTTGAGGCAAATCAGAGTAGATAAATCCCCAGGACCTGACAGAGTATTCCCTCAGACCTTGAAGTGTTGAAATTGCAGGGGCCCTGGCAGATATACTTAAAATGTTGGTATCCACGGGTGAGATGCCGGAGGATTGGGGGATAGCTCATGTTGTTCCGTTGTTTAAAAAAGGCTCTAAAAGTAATCCGGGAAATTATTGACCAGTAAGTTTGACGTCAATAGTAGGTAAATTATTGGAAGGAGTACTAAGAGATAGGATCTACAAGTATTTGGATGGACAAGGACTTATTAGGGAGAGTCAGCATGGCTTTGTGCGTGGTAGGTCATGTTTAACCAATCTATTGGATTTTTTCGAGGAGGTAACCAGGAAGGTGGATGAAGGGAAGGCAGTGGATGTTGTCTACATGGACTTCAGTAAGGCCTTTGACAAGGTCCCACATGGGAGGTTAGTTAGGAAGATTCAGTCGCTAGGTATACATGGTGAGGTAGTAAACTGGATTAGACATTGGCTCAATGGGAGAAGTCAGAGAGTGGTAGTGGAGGATTGCTTCTCTGAGTGGAGGCCTGTGACTAGTGGTGTGCCACAGGGATCAGTGCTGGGTCCATTGTTATTTGTCATCTATATCAATGATCTGGATGATAATGTGGTAAATTGGATCAGCAAATTTGCTGATGATGCAAAGATTGGAGGTGTAGTGGACAGTGAGGAAGGTTTTCAAAGCTTGCAGAGGGATTTGGATCAGCTGGAAAAATGGGCTGACAAATGGCAGATGGAATTTAATGCAGACAAGTGTGAGGTATTGCATTTTGGAAGGACAAACCAAGGTAGAGCATACAAGGTAAATGGTAGGAGACTGAGGAGTGCAGTAGAACAGAGGGATCTATGAATACAGATACAAAATTCCCTAAAAGTGGCATCACAAGTAGATAGGGTTGTAAAGAGATCTTTTGGTACATGGCCTTTATAAATCAATGTATTGAGTATAAGTGTTGGAATGTTCTGGTGAGGTTGTATAAGACATTGGACAGGCCGAATTTGGAGTATTGTGTGCCGTTTTGGTCACTTAATTACAGGAAGGATGTTAATAAGGTTGAAAGAGTGCAGAGAAGTTTTACAGGGATGTTGACAAGGTTTACAATGACTTGAGAAACTGAGTTACAGAGAAAGGTTGAATATGTTAGGACTTTATTCCCTGGAGCATAGAAGAATGAGAGGAGATTTGATAGAGGTGTATAAAATTATGATGGGTATAGATAGAGTGAATGCAATCAGGCTGTTTCCACTGAGGCTAGGGGAGAAAAAAACCAGAGGACATAGGTTAAGGGTGAAAAGGGAAAAGTTTAAAGGGAACATTAGGGGGAGCTTCTTTGCACAGAGAGTAGTGGGAGTGTGGAATGAGCTGTCAGTTGAAGTGGTAAATGCAGGCTCACTTTTAACATTTAAGAAAAACTTGGATAGGTACATGGATGAGAGGTGTATGGAGGGATATGGTCCAGGTGCAGGTCAGTGGGACCAGGCAGAAGAATGGTTTGGCACAGCCAAGAAGGGCCAAAAAGCCTGTTTATGTGGGGTAATTTTCTATTGTTCTATCAGGTTCAGGAACAGTTATTACCCTCAATCATCAGGCTCTTGAACAAAGGCAATAACTCAACTTCACTTGCCTATTATTAAAATGTTCCCACAACAAATGGACTCACTTTCAAGGACTCATCATCTCATGGTCTTGATATTTATTTACTTATTTAGGTAGTTATATTTGCATTTGTACCATTTGATGTCTTCTACATCAGGTTGAATGCCCTAAATGGGTTGTCTTTCATTGATTCTGTTACAGTTAATATTCTATAGATTTGTTGAATATGTCCACAAGAAACTGAATCTTAGGGTTGTATAAGATGACATATATATACTTTGATAATAAATTTGCTTTGAACTTTGAACTTTTTAAATTAAGTAATGCAAAAAGGGAGCAAAAGTGTGAAGTGGTTCATTTTGGTAGGTCAAATATGATGGCAGAATATAGCATTAATGTTAAGACCCTTGGCAGTGTGGAGGATCAGAGGGATATTGGGGTCTGTGTCCATAGGACGCTCAAAGCAGCTCCTCAGGTTGACTCTGTGGTTAAGAAGGCATATGGTGTATTGGACTTCATCAGTCGTGGAATTAACTTTAGGAGCCGAGAGGTAATGTTGCAGCTATCTAGGACCCTGGTCAGACCCCACTTAGAGTACTGTGCTCAGTTCTGGTCGCCTCACTACAGGAGGGATGTGGAAGCCATAGAAAGGGTGTAGAGGAGATTTACAAGGATGTTGCCTGGATTGGGGAGCATGCCTTATGAGAATAGGTTGAGTGAACTCGGCCTTTTCTCCTTGGAGCGACGGAGGATGAGAGGTGACCTGATAGAGGTGTATAAGATGATGAGAGGCATCGATAGTGTGGATAGTCAGAGGCTTTTTCCCAGGGCTGAAATGGTTGCCACAAGAGGACACAGGTTTAAGGTGCTGGAGAGTAGGTACAGAGGAGATGTCAGGGGTAAGTTTTTTTTACTCAGAGTGGTGAGTGCGTGGAATGGGCTGCCGGCAACATTGATGGAGGCGGATATGATAAGGTCTTTTAAGAGACTTTTGGATAGTTACATGGTGCTTAGAAAAATAGAGGGCTATGGGTAAGCCTCGTAATTTCTAAGGTAGGGAAATGTTCCGCACAACTTTGTGGGCCGAAGGGACTGTATTATACTGCAAGTTTTCTATATTTCTTAAAATAGTGAGGTAGTGTTCATGGGATCATTGTCTGTCCAGAAAACTGATGGTGGAGAGGAAGAAGCCGCTGCTAAAACGGTGAATGTGTGTCTTCAGCCTCCTGTACCTTTTCTCTGTTGTAGTAATGAGAAGAGGGTATGTCCTGGGTAGTGGGGGTCCATAGCAATGGTAACTACTTTTTTGAGGCACCACCTTTTGAAGATGTCTGCGATGTGGGGTGTCTAATGTCCATGATGGAACTGGCTGTGTTTACAACCCTCTGCAGCTTTCTTCAATCCTGTGCCCCTCCATATCAGGCAGTGATGCAATCAGTCAGCTCTCCACAGTACATCTGTAGAAATTTGCTGAAGTCTTTGAGACATACCAAATCTCCTCAAACTCCTAGTGAAGTATAGCTGCTGACATGCCTGCTTCATAATTATATCAATATGTTGGGCCCAGAATAGATTCCTACAGATGTTGAATCTACATGATTCGAAAATCCAGATAACCTAGTTAAGGCATAGAAAAGTCTTAATTATCCAGGTAACCTAGTTAAGGTGCAGAAGAGCAGGCAGTGTGAGTGACTTATTATGCCACATTGCAGGAAAGATATGATAACACTCGAGAGGATTTAGAGGGCATTTACAAGGATGTTGCTAGGGAATATATTAGTTATAACGATTGATATGGTTGTGTAGAATTGTTTATTTAGAATGGAAGAGAATTAATTAAGTGGTACAGGAATATGAGATACCTAGATAAGGTAACCATAAATAAAATATTTCCTGTATCAGTGAGCTCAATTCACAGGTACAAAAGTTGAAAGAATTTGGAAGAAGGATTAGTATAAGAAAGATTTTTTCACCCAAGGAGGAGCAGGATGTCAGTTATTAGAAGGTAGAAGAGTAAAACCTCACCATTAAAAAGTTCAATGTAAATTTATTATCAAAGACATATTCGCCATATACATCCCTAAGATTCTTTTTCTTGCAAGCATTCACAATAAATCCAAGAAACACGATAGAATCAATGAAAGACTGCACCCAACAGGACTGACAAATTACAAGTGTGCAAAATCAAAACAACAAACTATGCAAATACAAAAGGAAGGAATAAATAAACAAACAAATAAGCAATAAATATTGAGAACTTGAGATGAAAATTCCTTGAAAATGCGTCCATAGATTGTTGGAGCAGTTCAGTAATGCAGTGAGTGAAGTTCATCAAAGTTATGCCCTCTGGGCCTGATGCTTGTGGGTAATAACAGTTGTGAACCTGGTGGTGAGTGTGCTGCGGCTTCTATACCTTCTTTCTGACGGCAGTAGCAAGGAGGTGGCATGGCCTGCATGGTGGGGGTTGTTGATGATGGATGCTGCTGGCCTGCAATAGCTTTCTGTGGAAGAGGCGGTTTTTGTACAGGTCACACCTGCCCTAAAAGAGATCCCAATGATCCAGAAATCTGAATTCCTGCCCCCTGCTCCAATCCCTCAGCCACATGTTTATCCTCCACCTCATTCTATTCCCATACTCACTGTCACATGGCACAAGCACTAATCCGGAGATTACTACCTTTCCAATCCTGGTTCTCAACTTCCTTCCTAACTCCCTGTAGTCTGTTTGAGCTGGGCTGAATCCACAAATTTTTATAGGCTTTTCCATTCAAGGGCATTGGTGCTTCCATACCAGCCCATGATGCAACCAGTCAATATACTCTCTACTACACATCTATAGAAGTTTGTCAAAATTTTAGATAACATGTCAAATCTTCACAAACTTCTAAGAAATTAGAGGTGCTGCTGTGCTTTCTTCATAATTGTACTTATGATCTGGGCCCAAGACAGTTCCACCAAAATAATAACACAGAGGAAGTTAAAGTTGCTAACCCTCTCCACCTCTGATCCCGATGAGGACTGACTTATGGACCTTTGGTTTCCTCCTGAAATCAATAATCAGATTCTTGGCCTTGCTGACATTGAGTGAGAGGTTGTTGTTATGGCACTTTCTTCTTCTTCTTAAGTCTGTCACCTGTACTGGAGCATAAGTCACTGACAGCAGCTCACCAGATTCCTGTGTCCTGGGCTGAAATGTGATCAGCCCCATGGCTTCTGCTTTCACCCCACAACATGTCTTCTAGGTGAACATCTTTCCTCTCACAGAGATAAGGTCTCTAGAGCTTCTGTACATGTTTCTGTAGCTCTGAGCTTTTACAGGATAGGGCTGCTTGCCTCGTGCCCAACCCTCCTCCTTTTGCAACTGAGTTTGACACCAGATACCATGGACACCATTCAATCTCCCTGCTATATTCTGATTTGTCACCAGCCAAATGTGGTGTTGTCAGCAAACATAAATATGGAATTGGAGCTGTGCTTAGCCTCTCAGCCATAGGTAGAAAGTGAAAAGAGCAGAGTGCTAAGCATACAGTCTTTTGGTGGACTTGTGCTGATGGAGATAATGGGGGAGATGTTGCCAATTTGAACTGGGGTCTGCAAGTGAAGAAATCGAGGATCCAGTTGCCAAGGTCTTGAAGCTGATTGATTCGTTTTGGGAGATGATGGCATTCAATGCTGAGCTGTAGTCAATGAAGTGTATCCTGGTGTACGCATCTTCACTTTCCAGATGTTCCAGGCTGAATGAAGAGTCAATGAAATGGCATCGGCTGTGGATGACCTGGAGTAGATTTAAGTCACTTCTCAGGCAGAAATTGATAGGTTTCATCACCAATCTCTCAAAACAATTCATCATTATAGATGTAAGTGAAAATCATTGAGGCAGGTTACCACATTTTCTTAGGTACCAGTATAATTAAAGCATGCGGATGTCTCAGAGTGACAAGGCAAGAGTTAAAGAGAATTTTTAGCCTCTGACTGTATCGGATCATGTTTTTAGTATCTGCCTGCATGGGGGTAGGAAGAGAACAGCCAAATATTCAGACTTCCCAAAATGCAGTCTAGTGATCAAAAGGTAGGAATGTCTGGATGTGCAGATGTAGGAAACAGGAGTAATCTTATTAGTGAAGTGGCTAGCACAATGTCTTATAGCACCAGTTGGGGTTGATTCCAGCCACTGTCTGAAAGAAAGAAGTCTGTACATTCTCCTCATGACCGTATGGGTTTCCTCTTAGTGCTCCAGTTTCCTCCCACATTCCAAAGACATATGGGTTAGGTTTAGTGAGTTGTGGTGCCACTTGTGGGCTTCCTCCAAGCGCAATCCTTGGACTGTGTTGGTCATTGTTGCAAATGACACATTTCATTGTATGTTTCAATTTAATCTTTAAACATCTTTCACCTTCTATGGATCAGCAATGAGCTAATGGCTATGCTGGCAATACCCAATGCTATTTTCTGTGATTATATTAATATTTGTGTAAATATTAATATTGATACATCTATACACAATCTGTTAGTTGTTTCTCACAACAGAGAATACACTTTGAAAAGTATTTCTTTGGCTGGGCTGGAGTGTAGTGTAATGTTGTTGTCAAGTTTGGTTGAGTTATCGACAACTCATGACAACCCTAAAGGTATTGTAATTGTCCACAGGGCTTCGTGGCAAGATACGGAAGTAGATTCCCAACCTTTTCTTCCACGCAGATACTGCTGCTACCCAGGTTTCACTTTAAGAGGTTGGTCGGACGTGATGACTTAAAGGGTTTTCAGTGGCTTTTGTTCAGTTTTTTTTGTTTTCAATAAATAAGTTGCTACAGCTTTTCTAAAACATAAACAGCCTCCGCCATTTTATTTGTGAAATCCTACATTGTTGACCTCAATGCTCAAGGATGATTCTGGAGTTATTGCAGTCACTTTGAAACTGCCAGAGTTTTGGGAGCAAAATGCCATCGCTTGGTTCGTATAAGTTGAGGCCCAGTTTGCCCTGCGAGAAATCTCCACCAATAACAGCAAATATTTCTATGTAGTAGCCCTGCTCAACAGTTCCATGGCTGTGAGAGTAGTGAGTCTGCTTGAACACTGCTTCTCCTGCATAGTGCACTTAAAGGCAATATCCCTAATCAAGAGCTTGACTGGTCACGGACACGACCAGGGCATTTGATGAGAGCAGACAAGCTCCTTCCAATGCGACCCTACTGGCACATCTGCTCCCCAGTGTACCTATTACCATTATGACTGACGCTTCAGACAATGCAGTGGGCGCTGTGCCCGAACAGTTGGTTGGAGGTGTGTGGCAGCTGCTCGCCTTCTTCAGCCAGCAGATCCATCTCCCCCGAAAGGATGCACAGCACGTTTGACCGTGAGCTCTTGGTCTCTATCTGGCTGTCTGCCATTTTTGTTTTTTTCTTAAGAGCTGCCATTTCACAGCGTTTGTTGACCACAAACCTCTCGTGTACATGATAGATGGCCAAAATATCAGACCCTTAATCTGTATGGTGGCAATGCACTGGGCCTACCTACCAGAGTTCAGAACTGATATACCATTTATCAAAGGGAAACATAATGCCGTGGCTGATTGCCTCTCACAGCCAGCTGTTCAGGCTGGCATGGCTGCCGACCAAGTTACTGACCCAGAGGTTCAGGCTTACAGATCAGCAGTCACATTCCTGTGATTGATTGATATTATCTTTGGGGAAGCTAAGGTTTCTCTCCTGTGCAATGTCTCAACTGGTTGCCCTCACCCCATAGTGCCCACAAAATGGAGGTAGACTGTTTTGACTCCATACATGGCCTCTTGCATCCATGCCGGAAGGCCTCACAGAAACTAGTTGCACTAAAGTTAGTGTGGCATGGCCTCAGAAAGGACATGCATGATTGGACTGCAGCTTTTGTGGGGTGCCAGCGGGCAAAAATTAATCATTATGTTCAGGTGCCATTGGCACCTTTTGAGGTCCCTGAACAATGGTTTGACCATGTCAGTGTGGAACTTGCTGGTCCCCATTATGGTTTCACATACCTCCTTATCATGGTGGACTGTATCACCAGGTGACCAGAGGTTATCCCTCTAGCATCGACGACGGCTACAGATGTGGCTCGGGCATTGATCAGCAACTGGTTTGCTTGGTTTGGTACCCCATCTGATATTTCCTCTGATCATGCTCCCCAATTCATATCAGATATCTGGTCTGTGATGGATCATACCTCAGTGTTAGGCTACATCATACCTGCAGCCCAAAGGCCTAAGTGAGTGGTTTCTTCGCTCCTTAAAGGCTGCTCTGAGGGCATCCCTGATGGATGGGTGTTGGCACAATCATCTCCCATTTGTCCTGCTGGGGTTTAGAATTGATCCAAAGGAGGACCTGCAGTCATCCACGGCTGAGTTGGTATATGGGCAGCCATTATGAGTGCCTGGTGATTTCATCCCTGATGCCAGGACCACTTGGTCGGCCTCTCAACAGCATTCCACCATCCTCAGTAAATTCAGTTCTTTTTCATCTATTCCTGCTTCCCATTATGGTGTGCAACACTCTTGGGTTCTTGCTGACCTACATTCTACCTCGTTTGCTTTCGCCTGCCATAATGCTCACCAATATTTTTTTAGGTCCCTTTACAATGGCCCATTCTGTGTTTTGGAATGGAGAGAAAAGACTTTTATCGTAGATAAGAAGGGTAAACCTGAGTATATTTCAGTTGATTGCCTTAAACAGGCCCAACAAGATTTGGAGGACTTCACTACCATGCCCCTGCCATCATGGCATGACCATGAGTGTGACAACACATCTCTGGATGAGCCAGAGGCATCTGCTGTTCCACCACCAATGGAATACAGGACCCGCGCCGAGTGGCTCATCTGAGCTCTGGACAGGCTGGTTTTAGTGAATTCTGGAAGGCCTGTGTCGGGTAACGTATTTGGGAGAAATGTACACAATTCGCAACCACTGAAATTGAGTTGGGGTTTCACTTTGAGAGGCTGGTGTGACGTGATGATGTTATTACGTAAAGGTTTTTAGCACATTTTGTGTTCAAATTTGTTGTTCAATAAATGAGTTGCTATGACTTTTCTGAAACATAAAACACCTCAGCCATTTTATTGATGAAAACCATAGGAGAAACATGCAAAATAAAGGCTTTTTCTCATGTGAACAAAATCCATTTTGGAACTATTTTAATGCTAAATAAGATATTTCAATTCTAATGACATATCAATATATTTGAAATGAAGTGGAAAGGCTGAGCAATTTCAAATTCCTGGCTGTCAATATCTCTGAGGATCTAACCTGGTCCCAATATATCGATGCAGTTACAAAGAAGGCACAACAGTGGCTATATTTCATTAGGAGTTTGAGAAGGTTTGGTATATCTCCAAAAACACTCAAAATTTTCTACAGATGTACCCTGGAGAGAATTCTAGCTGGCTGCACCACTGTCTGGTATGGGGTGGGCGGGGTGATGGTGGTGGCTACTGCACAGGATTGAAGTAAGCTGCAGAGAGATGTAAATTTAGTCAGCTCTGTCATGGAGACTAGCCTCTGTAGCACCCAGGACATCTTCAAGGAGCGATGTGCCAAATAGTTGGCATCCATAATTAAGGACCCTCATCACCCAGTTCATGCCCTCTTCTTATTGCTGTCATCAGGAAGAAGGTACAGGAGCCTGAAGGGAAACACTGAACGATCCAGGAATTGCTTCTTATCCTCTGCCATTCGATTTCTGAATTGACATTGAACACATGAACACTACTTCACTACTTTCTTATTTCTATTTTAGCACTACTTATTTGATTTAGCAATTATATATATATACCTACTGTAATTCACAATTTTTATTCTCTATTATTATGCATTGCATTGTACTGCTAAGGCAAAGTCTTGTCAACATATCTCAGTGATATTAAACCTGATTCTGATTCTGAATTTTTCATCATCGTATCTATAAACTGTACACTTTGGATTAAAGCTCTTTTATTCAAAATGGTGACTTATATAATGAAAACATAATTTTTGCTGTAATTTAAAAGAAGCACAACTCTGTACAAACAGTGAGTAACGCACATACAAAATGCTGCATGAACTCAGCAATTCAGGCAGCATCTGTGAAGTAGAATAAACAGTCAACGGTTCAGGCCAAGACCCTTCATATGGACAAATCTATGGATAGGAATAAAGAGTTAACATTGTGGGCCAAGATCCTTCATCAGTCTTGTGTCTATAGAAATAGTCATAACAGTTCAAGACTACATCCATTTATAACAGCTGTCCTCATGAAATTAAATCAAATAAATTCCCATATTTAGATTCATTGGATTATTTTCTTCCTGTTATGATGTAGGTGTTAAAGCCGCCCACGTGTGTTGCTTAGAAACTCAATAGTTGGAAGTATAAACTAATGAATGAAGAATTTTAAAAATAAAAGTGTTTTTTTTAACAGATTATTCTTCACTACTGCAAGTACAGACCTAAATTGTATGGTTAGAGGGAAAAGGGTGATATGAAAGTGAGCCAATTGATTGTGAATATCAAGAAATGTCAACATGTAGTTTCTTGTATGGGATAGTTTGCAATGATTATTACATAATGAATGCAACTTATCTATCTGCCAGTTTTCAGAATACGTTCGAAACAGAAGAGAGATATGCGCACGACAAGCTGAGAGCACAAAGCTTCCCTCGTCATTTCATCTGTGAAATGGTGTTGCAAAACACAGCAGCGCGACTGGATGAACAGGTTGCCAGCTGCTCGGAAAAGGTTTGCAGAGACTGTAATATGATGACAGGGCTGAGCTGTGACTAGGAAGGCCTGACTGCAAACTCACATCATCCGCAAGAATCATAGAACACTTCAGCACAGAAACTGGACTTTCTAGTCCATGCTGAATTATTTTCTGCCTAGTCCCATTGACCTGCACCTAAACCATAGCCCTCCATACTCCTTCTATCCACGGACCTATCCAAACTTCTCTTAAATGTTGTAATCGAACCCACATCCACCACTTCTGTTGGCAGCTCATTCTAGTCTCACCACCCTCTGAGTGAAGAAGATCTCCCTCATGTTCCCCTTAAACATTTCACCTTTTACCCTTAAAACAGACCTCTAATTCTAGTCTCACCCAACCTCAATGTAAAAAGTTTGTTTGCATTTACCCTGCAATACCCTCTTAATTCTGCAAACTTCTATCAAATCTCTTCTCATTCTTCCATGCTCCAGGGAATAAATTTCTAACCAATTCAAACCTTCCCTGTAACTGGTCCTTTTCCCTTTAACTGGTCCTCATGTCCCAGCAACATCCTTAAAAATTGTCCCTGTATTCATTCAATCTTATTGATATCTTTCCTGTAGGTATGTGAACAGAACTGTAGATAATGCTCTAAGTTAGGTCTCATCAATGTCTTGTGCAACTTCAATATAATATCCCAACTCTTGTAATCAATATTTCGGTTTATGAAGGCCAATGTGCCAAAGGCTCTCTTTATGACCTTATCCAACTGTGACGCCACTTTCAAGGACTTATGGATATAAAATTCAAGTTAGACAAGGTACAGCTAAAGGTGGATGAGGAACTCAACAGGTCAGGCAGCACCTATGGAAATGAATAAACAGTTGATGTTTCATGCCAAGACCCTTCCTTCTTCAGGACAGGAAAGGAAGGAGGAGGGTGCCAGAATATAAAGGTGGGGGAGGGGGAAGTGGCTAGCTAGAAGGTGATAGGTGAAGCCAGGTGATAGGGAAAGGTAAAGGGCTGGAGAGGAAGGAATCTGATAGGAAAGGAGAATGAACCATGGGAAAAAGGGGAAGAGGGAGGGGGCTGGGGTAGGTTAAAGGCAGGTGAGGCCAGAGTGGGGAATTGAAGAAGGGGAAATGACATTCATGCCATCAGGTTGGAGGCTACCCAGCTGGAATATAAGGTGTTGCTCGTCCAACCTGAAAGTGACCTCATTGTGGCAAAACAGAAGGCCATGGACCGACATGGAAACAGTCAGCCACCAGGAAATTCCACTTTCGGTGGATGGAAAGGAGGTATTTGACAAAGTGATCTCCCAATTTACGATGGGTCTCACCAATGAAGAGGAGGCTACATCAGAATCACTGGATACAATCGGCACAGGTTTGCGGTGTCATGACCTCAGCCCCCTCCTTTGTGAGAATCGCAAGAGAGAGAGAGAGAGCCTTACGGTTTGGAATGTGGGCTGGCCACTCAGCAAGACAAAAGCCATGGACATAGCCATTGTCTTGGGAGACACCTTTGTGGAATAAGGAATTGGACTACGTGCAAACCCTAAGGGCAATGTGAGATGGGTGATGGGGGAAAGATTGCCTCACCCCCACCCTGATTGACATCTACAACCCTGCCAGTCCAGATAAAAGGTGGGCTGCCGAGGCGGGGCCTCAGACACACCAAGGAGACACACGAAGAAGACACGATAGCGCTTCCCGTCGGAGCGGGAAGCCATTCTGAAGGAAGCCACGTGCGTTAGATTCCAGATTGGGAGTCTGTGGCTGGACCCAAAAGGAAAAACCGCTTTAACTAACAGCAAGGATTTGCCTCGCAAGGACGATGGGCAAGTGTTCCTTTTCTCTCTCTCCAACCCGTGAACTGTCAGCGGTTCCCGAAACGGGGAAGTCTGCAGACTTTGAGTGACTCTTATACCCAATTGGACTCAGTATCCCCTAGACAATGATAGAGCTTATTTCTGATTGATTATTACTATACCTGTGCTTTAGATTGAGTTGTGACGACGTATATGATCTGAATGTTTTGTATTAACCATACGTTTGTGCCCCTTTATAAATAAAAACGTTTGAAAATAGTAGCACCAGGCTTCAGCGGACCTATCTATCTTTGCTGGTAAGTCACCCGGTTACTGGGGAACGTAACAGCGAGTGAAGTGTTGCCTCGCCTGGATGAACTGAATGAAGAGGAGTTAAGTGGTGAATGGGTGTAGCACTTTGCAGGGATAAGTGCCAGGAGGGAGATTAGTGGGAATCACAGAGAGTGAGGGAGGGAGGTAGACATGTGTTTGGTGATAGGGTCCCATTGAGGGTGGTGAAAGTTGTGGAAAATGATGTGTTGGATGCAGAGACTCATGGGATAGTAGAGGCTGACAAGAGGAACTCTATCCCTGTTAAGGCAGTGGGAAAATGGGGTGAGCGTGGATGTCCGGGAAATGGGGGCGAGTGCAGCATCAATGGTTAAGAAAAGGAAACCCCATATTTTGAAGGAGGACATCTCTGATGTCCTGGAAGGAAAAGCCTCAGCCTGGGGACAGATGAGGCAGAGATGAAGGAACTGAGAAAAGGGAATGGCATTTTTACTAGAGATAGGGTGGGAGAAAGTACAATCAAGATAGCTGTGGGAATCAGTAGGTTTATAAAAGGAGTTGGTAAACAGTTTGCCTCCAGATATGGAAACAGAGAGATCGAAAAAAAGGATGGCAGTGTCTGGACCAAGTGAGTTTAAGGGCAGGGTGACATGGTTTATGGTGATATTTTAACTTTTACAGGATTGTATCTTTACGAAAAAAATCCTATAGACATAAAAGTAACCAACAGTTTAGCTGAATATTTGCCAGTAAATAGGACCAAAACCTAACACTGGCACCTAAGACCATAAGACCAGGGACATAGGTGCAGAATTAGGCTATTTGGCCCATCAAATCTACTCCACCTTTCCACCACGGTTGATTTACTATGCCTCTCAATTCCATTCTCCCACCTTCTCCCCTTAATAATCAAGAATTTATCAACATCTGCTGAGGCAGTGAACTCTAAAGGTGCACCACCAAGTAAATGTAAAAGGCCAACAGTGGCTGAGCCAAGTTTTCAATAGTATCCTGTGGGGACTTTGAACACTTGCTGCAATTTTCTTTGGGCATTTTGAAATATTTAGCAGTGATGAATATTGGATTGTTTTTAATATACACAAGGAAAAAGTAATACCTTTTGAGTTAGAAGAGTGGAACTGATGCTGCCCAATGCATCAATGAAAGTAGCCTATTGGCCATCATGGACAAACTGTACATACACACAGGTGGGCCCTACAACATAGTTAAAACTGCCCAACACATCTCCAACACCAGCCTGTCCACCATCAAGGAAGGGTGCTAGAAAAATACCAGCAATATCATAAAGGATCTCTCCCGCCATGCTGGTGGACAATCTGTCCAACTCCAATCAGGGAAGATGAGACATAGCATCCATGCCAGGTCATGTTTAGTTTGTTGTTCAACCATACACATGACTCGAGCCAAGTGAAACAGCTTTTCTCTGGTGCCAAGGTGCAAAACACAGTACTATCAGTCACGGAGCACAAGACACATTCAACACATATAATTATGATAGAAGTTAAACACCCGTCACAAAATAACATAGCCCAAGTCCCTGAGTATCACAGCCTGTGGATTGATAACCTGGGATGTTATCCGGGAACCATGTTTCTGCAAGAACAAACATGCAGCAGCACTAAAGGGAGGGGAAAACCACCAGTCCAGCACAGAACACTACACCACTCCACTTCCGGCATCTCCCACCCTCACACCACTCCACTTCCGGCATCTCCAACCCTCACACCACTCCACTTCCGGCATCTCCAACCCTCACACCACACTCCACTTCCAGTATCAATCCACCCCCCACACCACTCCACTTCCAGCATCAATCCCCCCCCCCACACCACTCCACTTCCAGTATCAATCCCCCCCCACACCACTCCACTTCCAGTATCAATCCCCCCCCCCACACCACTCCACTTCCAGTATCAATCCCCCCCCCACACCACTCCACTTCCGGTATCAATCCCCCCCCCACACCACTCCACTTCCAGTATCAATCCCCCCCCCACACCACTCCACTTCCGGTATCAATCCCCCCCCACACCACTCCACTTCCAGTATCAATCCCCCCCCCCACACCACTCCACTTCCAGCATCAATCCCCCCCCCCACACCACTCCACTTCCAGCATCAATCCCCCCCCCACACCACTCCACTTCCAGCATCAATCCCCCCCCCCCCCACCACCACTCCACTTCCAGCATCAATCCCCCCCCCACACCACTCCACTTCCAGCATCAATCCCCCCCCCCCCCACACCACTCCACTTCCAGTATCAATCCCCCCCCACACCACTCCACTTCCGGTATCAATCCCCCCCCCACACCACTCCACTTCCAGTATCAATCCCCCCCCCCCACACCACTCCACTTCCAGCATCAATCCCCCCCCCACACCACTCCACTTCCAGCATCAATCCCCCCCCACACACCACTCCACTTCCAGCATCAATCCCCCCCCCCACACCACTCCACTTCCAGCATCAATCCCCCCCCCACACCACTCCACTTCCAGCATCAATCCCCCCCCCCCCCACACCACTCCACTTCCAGTATCAATCCCCCCCCACACCACTCCACTTCCGGTATCAATCCCCCCCCCCACACCACTCCACTTCCAGTATCAATCCCCCCCCCCACACCACTCCACTTCCAGCATCAATCCCCCCCCACACACCACTCCACTTCCAGTATCAATCCCCCCCCCCCACACCACTCCACTTCCAGTATCAATCCCCCCCCCCCACACCACTCCACTTCCAGCATCAATCCCCCCCCCACACACCACTCCACTTCCAGTATCAATCCCCCCCCACACACCACTCCACTTCCGGTATCAATCCCCCCCCCCACACCACTCCACTTCCAGTATCAATCCCCCCCCCCACACACCACTCCACTTCCGGTATCAATCCCCCCCCCCACACCACTCCACTTCCAGTATCAATCCCCCCCCCCACACCACTCCACTTCCAGTATCAATCCCCCCCCCCACACCACTCCACTTCCAGCATCAATCCCCCCCCACACACCACTCCACTTCCAGCATCAATCCCCCCCCCCAACACCACTCCACTTCCAGTATCAATCCCCGCCCACACCACTCCACTTCCAGTATCAATCCCCCCCCCCCCACAACCACTCCACTTCCAGTATCAATCCCCCCCCACACCACTCCACTTCCAGTATCAATCCCCCCCCCCCACAACCACTCCACTTCCGGTATCAATCCCCCCCACACACCACTCCACTTCCAGTATCAATCCCCCCCCCCACACCACTCCACTTCCAGTATCAATCCCCCCCCCACACCACTCCACTTCCAGTATCAATCCCCCCCCCCCACACCACTCCACTTCCAGTATCAATCCCCCCCCACACCACTCCACTTCCAGCATCAATCCCCCCCCCCACACCACTCCACTTCCGGCATCAATCCCCCCCACAACCACTCCACTTCCGGTATCAATCCCCCCCCCACACCACTCCACTTCCAGTATCATCCCCCCCACACCACTCCACTTCCGGTATCAATCCCCCCCCCCACACCACTCCACTTCCAGTATCAATCCCCCCCCCCCCACACCACTCCACTTCCAGCATCAATCCCCCCCCCACACACCACTCCACTTCCAGTATCAATCCCCCCCCCCACACCACTCCACTTCCAGTATCAATCCCCCCCCCCCACACCACTCCACTTCCAGTATCAATCCCCCCCCCACACACCACTCCACTTCCAGTATCAATCCCCCCCCACACACCACCTCCACTTCCAGCATCAATCCCCCCCCACACCACTCCACTTCCAGCATCAATCCCCCCCCCACACACCACTCCACTTCCAGTATCAATCCCCCCCCCCACACCACTCCACTTCCAGCATCAATCCCCCCCCCACACACCACTCCACTTCCAGTATCAATCCCCCCCCCACACCCACTCCACTTCCAGTATCAATCCCCCCCCCCCACACCACTCCACTTCCAGCATCAATCCCCCCCCCCCACACCACTCCACTTCCAGCATCAATCCCCCCCCACACACCACTCCCACTTCCAGTATCAATCCCCCCCCACACACCACTCCACTTCCGGTATCAATCCCCCCCCCCACACCACTCCACTTCCAGTATCAATCCCCCCCCCCCCCACACCACTCCACTTCCAGCATCAATCCCCCCCCACACACCACTCCACTTCCAGTATCAATCCCCCCCCCCCACACCACTCCACTTCCAGTATCAATCCCCCCCCCCCACACCACTCCACTTCCAGCATCAATCCCCCCCCCCACACCACTCCACTTCCAGTATCAATCCCCCCCCCCACACCACTCCACTTCCAGTATCAATCCCCCCCCCCACACCACTCCACTTCCAGCATCAATCCCCCCCCCCCACACCACTCCACTTCCAGGCATCAATCCCCCCCCCCACACCACTCCACTTCCAGCATCAATCCCCCGCCCCACACACCACTCCACTTCCAGCATCAATCCCCCCCCCCACACCACTCCACTTCCAGTATCAATCCCCCCCACACACCACTCCACTTCCAGTATCAATCCCCACCCCCACACCACTCCACTTCCAGTATCAATCCCCCCCCCCACACACCACTCCACTTCCAGTATCAATCCCCCCCCCCCACACCACTCCACTTCCAGTATCAATCCCCCCCACACACTCCACTTCCAGCATCAATCCCCCCCCACACCACTCCACTTCCGGCATCAATCCCCCCCCCCCACACCACTCCACTTCCGTATCAATCCCCCCCCCACACCACTCCACTTCCGGTATCAATCCCCCCTCCCACACCACTCCACTTCCGGCATCAATCCCCCCCCCCACACCACTCCACTTCCGGTATCAATCCCCCCCCCCCACACCACTCCACTTCCAGTATCAATCCCCCCCCCCACACCACTCCACTTCCAGCATCAATCCCCCCCCCCACACCACTCCACTTCCAGCATCAATCCCCCCCCACACACCACTCCACTTCCAGCATCAATCCCCCCCCCCACACCACTCCACTTCCAGCATCAATCCCCCCCCACACACCACTCCACTTCCGGTATCAATCCCCCCCCCCACACCACTCCACTTCCGGCATCAATCCCCCCCCCCACACCACTCCACTTCCGGCATCAATCCCCCCCCCCCACACCACTCCACTTCCAGCATCAATCCCCCCCCCCACACCACTCACTCCACTTCCGGTATCAATTCCCCCCCCCCACACCACTCCACTTCCGGTATCAATCCCCCCCCCCACACCACTCCACTTCCAGTATCAATCCCCCCCCCCACACCACTCCACTTCCAGCATCAATCCCCCCCCCCCCACACCACTCCACTTCCAGCATCAATCCCCCCCCACACCCCTCCACTTCCAGTATCAATCCCCCCCCCCACACCACTCCACTTCCAGCATCAATCCCCCCCCCCCACACACCACTCCACTTCCAGCATCAATCCCCCCCCACACACCACTCCACTTCCAGCATCAATCCCCCCCCCCACACCACTCCACTTCCAGCATCAATCCCCCCCCACACACTCCACTTCCAGCATCAATCCCCCCCCCACACCACTCCACTTCCAGTATCAATCCCCCCCCCCCACACCACTCCACTTCCAGTATCAATCCCCCCCCCACACCACTCCACTTCCAGTATCAATCCCCCCCCCCACACCACTCCACTTCCGGTATCAATCCCCCCCCCCACACCACTCCACTTCCGGTATCAATCCCCCCCCCCCACACCACTCCACTTCCGGTATCAATCCCCCCCCACACACCACTCCACTTCCGGTATCAATCCCCCCCCCCACACCACTCCACTTCCAGCATCAATCCCCCCCCACACACCACTCCACTTCCAGCATCAACCCCCCCCCCACACCACTCCACTTCCAGTATCAATCCCCCCCCCACACCACTCCACTTCCAGTATCAATCCCCCCCCCACACCACTCCACTTCCGGCATCAATCCCCCCCCCCACACCACTCCACTTCCAGTATCAATCCCCCCCCCACACACCACTCCACTTCCAGCATCAATCCCCCCCCCCCCACACCACTCCACTTCCAGTATCAATCCCCCCCCGCACACCACTTCCACTTCCAGTATCAATCCCCCCCCGCACACCACTCCACTTCCAGTATCAATCCCCCCCCGCACACCACTCCACTTCCAGTATCAATCCCCCCCCCCACACCACTCCACTTCCAGTATCAATCCCCCCCCCCCACACCACTCCACTTCCAGTATCAATCCCCCCCCGCACACCACTCCACTTCCAGTATCAATCCCCCCCCCCCCACACCACTCCACTTCCAGTATCAATCCCCCCCCGCACACCACTCCACTTCCAGTATCAATCCCCCCCCCACACCACTCCACTTCCAGTATCAATCCCCCCCCCGCACACCACTCCACTTCCAGTATCAATCCCCCCCCCCCACACCACTCCACTTCCAGCATCAATCCCCCCCCCCACACCACTCCACTTCCAGCATCAATCCCCCCCCCCCCACACCACTCCACTTCCAGTATCAATCCCCCCCCACACCACTCCACTTCCAGCATCAATCCCCCCCCACACCACTCCACTTCCGGTATCAATCCCCCCCCCCACACACCACTCCACTTCCAGTATCAATCCCCCCCCCCACCACACCACTCCACTTCCAGTATCAATCCCCCCCCCCACACACCACTCCACTTCCAGTATCAATCCCCCCCCCCACACACCACTCCACTTCCAGTATCAATCCCCCCCCCACACCACTCCACTTCCAGTATCAATCCCCCCCCCACACACCACTCCACTTCCAGTATCAATCCCCCCCCCCACACCACTCCACTTCCAGTATCAATCCCCCCCCCACACCACTCCACTTCCGGTATCAATCCCCCCCCCCACACACCACTCCACTTCCAGTATCAATCCCCCCCCCCACACCACTCCACTTCCAGTATCAATCCCCCCCCACACACCACTCCACTTCCAGTATCCAATCCCCCCCCCCACACCACTCCACTTCCAGTATCAATCCCCCCCCCCACACCACTCCACTTCCGGCATCAATCCCCCCCCCCCACACCACTCCACTTCCAGTATCAATCCCCCCCCCCACACCACTCCACTTCCAGTATCAATCCCCCCCCCCACACCACTCCACTTCCAGTATCAATCCCCCCCCCCACACCACTCCACTTCCAGTATCAATCCCCCCCCCCACACCACTCCACTTCCAGCATCAATCCCCCCCCCCACACCACTCCACTTCCGGTATCAATCCCCCCCCCACACCACTCCACTTCCAGTATCATCCCCCCCCCACACCACTCCACTTCCAGCATCAATCCCCCCCCACACACCACCTCCACTTCCAGTATCAATCCCCCCCCCCACACCACTCCACTTCCAGCATCAATCCCCCCCCCACACACTCCACTTCCAGTATCAATCCCCCCCCCCCCACAACACCACTCCACTTCCAGCATCAATCCCCCCCCCACACACCACTCCACTTCCAGTATCAATCCCCCCCCCCCACACACCACTCCCACTTCCAGCATCATCCCCCCCCCCACACCACTCCACTTCCAGCATCAATCCCCCCCCCCAACACCACTCCACTTCCAGCATCAATCCCCCCCCACACACCACTCCACTTCCGGCATCAATCCCCCCCCCACACCACTCCACTTCCAGCATCAATCCCCCCCCCCCACACCACTCCACTTCCAGTATCAATCCCCCCCCCACACCACTCCACTTCCAGCATCAATCCCCCCCCACACCACTCCACTTCCCAGCATCAATCCCCCCCCCACACCACTCCACTTCCAGTATCAATCCCCCCCCCACACCACTCCACTTCCAGTATCAATCCCCCCCCCCACACCACTCCACTTCCAGCATCAATCCCCCCCCCACACCACTCCACTTCCAGCATCAATCCCCCCCCCCACACCACTCCACTTCCAGCATCAATCCCCCCCCCCCCACA
This sequence comes from Hemitrygon akajei, assembly GCF_048418815.1. NCBI lineage: Eukaryota > Metazoa > Chordata > Chondrichthyes > Myliobatiformes > Dasyatidae > Hemitrygon > Hemitrygon akajei. Next base: position 145,769,138 of record NC_133124.1, on the reverse strand, counting down.
CCACTCCACTTCCAGCATCAATCCCCCGCCCCCCCCACACCACTCCACTTCCAGCATCAATCCCCCCCCCCCACACCACTCCACTTCCAGCATCAATCCCCCCCCCCACACCACTCCACTTCCAGTCATCAATCCCCCCCCCACACCACTCCACTTCCAGTATCAATCCCCCCCCCCACACCACTCCACTTCCAGCATCAATCCCCCCCCACACCACTCCACTTCCAGTATCAATCCCCCCCCCACACCACTCCACTTCCAGCATCAATCCCCCCCACACCACTCCACTTCCAGCATCAATCCCCCCCCCACACCACTCCACTTCCAGTATCAATCCCCCCCCCACCACTCCACTTCCAGCTATCCACATCATCAATCCCCCCCACACCACTCCACTTCCAGCATCAATCCCCCCCCCCACACCACTCCACTTCCAGTATCAATCCCCCCCCCACACCACTCCACTTCCAGTATCAATCCCCCCCCCCCACACCACTCCACTTCCAGCATCAATCCCCCCCCACACCACTCCACTTCCAGCATCAATCCCCCCCCCCCCACACCACTCCACTTCCAGCATCAATCCCCCCCCCCCCCAACCCCCCACACTCCACTTCCAGCATCAATCCCCCCCCCACACCACTCCACTTCCAGTATCAATCCCCCCCCCACACCACTCCACTTCCAGTATCAATCCCCCCCCCCACACCACTCCACTTCCAGTATCAATCCCCCCCCCCACACCACTCCACTTCCAGCATCAATCCCCCCCCCACACCACTCCACTTCCAGTATCAATCCCCCCCCCCACACCACTCCACTTCCAGCATCAATCCCCCCCCCACACCACTCCACTTCCAGCATCAATCCCCCCCACACCACTCCACTTCCAGCATCAATCCCCCCCCCCCACACACCACTCACTTCCGGTATCAATCCCCCCCCCCCACACACACTCCACTTCCGGTATCAATCCCCCCCCCCCCACCACTCCACTTCCAGCATCAATCCCCCCCACACCACTCCACTTCCAGTATCAATCCCCCCCACACACCACTCCACTTCCAGCATCAATCCCCCCCCCCACACCACTCCACTTCCGGCATCAATCCCCCCCCCCCACACCACTCCACTTCCGGTATCAATCCCCCCCCCACACACCACTCCACTTCCAGCATCAATCCCCCCCCACACACCACTCCACTTCCAGCATCAATCCCCCCCCCACACCACTCCACTTCCGGCATCAATCCCCCCCCACACCACTCCACTTCCGGCATCAATCCCCCCCCACACCACTCCACTTCCAGCATCAATCCCCCCCCCCACACCACTCCACTTCCAGCATCAATCCCCCCCCCACACCACTCCACTTCCAGCATCAATCCCCCCCCCACACCACTCCACTTCCAGCATCAATCCCCCCCCACACCACTCCACTTCCAGCATCAATCCCCCCCCCCACACCACTCCACTTCCGGCATCAATCCCCCCCCCACACCACTCCACTTCCAGCATCAATCCCCCCCCCCACACCCACTCCACTTCCAGTATCAATCCCCCCCCCCACACCACTCCACTTCCGGCATCAATCCCCCCCCACACCACTCCACTTCCAGCATCAATCCCCCCCCCCCACACCACTCCACTTCCAGCATCAATCCCCCCCCCCCCACCCACTCCACTTCCGGCATCAATCCCCCCCCCCACACCACTCCACTTCCAGCATCAATCCCCCCCCCCCACACCACTCCACTTCCAGCATCAATCCCCCCCCCCACACCACTCCACTTCCAGTATCAATCCCCCCCCACACACCACTCCACTTCCAGCATCAATCCCCCCCCCACACACCACTCCACTTCCAGTATCAATCCCCCCCCCCACACCACTCCACTTCCGGCATCAATCCCCCCCCCACACCACTCCACTTCCAGCATCAATCCCCCCCCCCACACCTCTCCACTTCCAGCATCAATCCCCCCCCCCCACACCACTCCACTTCCAGCATCAATCCCCCCCCCCACACCACTCCACTTCCAGTATCAATCCCCCCCCCCCACACCACTCCACTTCCAGCATCAATCCCCCCCCCACACCACTCCACTTCCAGCATCAATCCCCCCCCCCACACCACTCCACTTCCAGTATCAATCCCCCCCCCCCACACCACTCCACTTCCGGTATCAATCCCCCCCCCCACACACCACTCCCACTTCCGGCATCAATCCCCCCCCCCACACCACTCCACTTCCAGTATCAATCCCCCCCCCACACCACTCCACTTCCAGTATCAATCCCCCCCCCCACACCACTCCACTTCCGGTATCAATCCCCCCCCCCACACACACTCCACTTCCAGCATCAATCCCCCCCCCACACCACTCCACTTCCAGTATCAATCCCCCCCCCCACACCACTCCACTTCCAGCATCAATCCCCCCCCCCACACCACTCCACTTCCAGCATCAATCCCCCCACCACACCACTCCACTTCCAGTATCAATCCCCCCCCACACCACTCCACTTCCTGTATCAATCCCCCCCCCCACACCACTCCCACTTCCAGTATCAATCCCCCCCCACACCACTCCACTTCCAGCATCAATCCCCCCCCCACACCACTCCACTTCCAGTATCAATCCCCCCCCCACACCACTCCACTTCCAGCATCAATCCCCCCCCCCACACACCTCCACTTCCAGTATCAATCCCCCCCCACACACCACTCCACTTCCGGTATCAATCCCCCCCCCCCCCACACCACTCCACTTCCAGTATCAATCCCCCCCCCACACCACTCCCACTTCCAGTATCAATCCCCCCCCCACACCACTCCACTTCCAGCATCAATCCCCCCCCCCACACCACTCCACTTCCAGTATCAATCCCCCCCCCCACACCACTCCACTTCCAGCATCAATCCCCCCCCCCACACCACTCCACTTCCAGCATCAATCCCCCCCCCCCACACCACTCCACTTCCAGTATCAATCCCCCCCCCACACCACTCCACTTCCAGCATCAATCCCCCCCCCCACACCACTCCACTTCCAGTATCAATCCCCCCCCACACCACTCCACTTCCAGTATCAATCCCCCCCCCCACACCACTCACTTCCGGTATCAATCCCCCCCCACACCACTCCACTTCCGGTATCAATCCCCCCCCCCACACCACTCCACTTCCAGCATCAATCCCCCCCCCCACACCACTCCACTTCCAGTATCAATCCCCCCCCCCACACCACTCCACTTCCAGCATCAATCCCCCCCCCACACCACTCCACTTCCAGCATCAATCCCCCCCCCCCACACCACTCCACTTCCAGCATCAATCCCCCCCACACCACTCCACTTCCAGCATCAATCCCCCCCCCACACCACTCCACTTCCAGTATCAATCCCCCCCCCACACACCCACTCCACTTCCGGTATCAATCCCCCCCCCACACCACTCCACTTCCAGTATCAATCCCCCCCCCACACCACTCCACTTCCGGTATCAATCCCCCCCCCACACCACTCCACTTCCGGTATCAATCCCCCCCCCACACCACTCCACTTCCAGTATCAATCCCCCCCCCACACCACTCCACTTCCGGTATCAATCCCCCCCCCACACCACTCCACTTCCGGCATCAATCCCCCCCCCACACCACTCCACTTCCGGCATCTCCCACCCTCACACCACTCCACTTCCGGCATCTCCAACCCTCACAACCACTTCCACTTCCGGCATCTCCAACCCTCACACCACCTCCACTTCCAGTATCAATCCCACCCCCCACACCACTCCACTTCCGGTATCAATCCCCCCCCACACCACTCCACTTCCAGCTCATCCCCCCCCACACACTCCACTTCCAGTATCAATCCCCCCCACACCCACACCACTTCCAGTATCAATCCCCCCCCCCACACCACTCCACTTCCAGTATCAATCCCCCCCCACACCACTCCACTTCCAGCATCAATCCCCCCCCCCACACCACTCCACTTCCAGTATCAATCCCCCCCCACACCCACTCCACTTCCAGTATCAATCCCCCCCCCACACCACTCCACTTCCAGTATCAATCCCCCCCCCACACCACTCCCACTTCCAGTATCAATCCCCCCCCACACCACTCACTTCCAGTATCAATCCCCCCCCCACACCACTCCACTTCCAGTATCAATCCCCCCCCCCACACCACTCCACTTCCAGTATCAATCCCCCCCCCCACACCCACTCCACTTCCAGCATCAATCCCCCCCCACACCACTCCACTTCCAGTATCAATCCCCCCCCCACACCACTCCACTTCCAGTATCAATCCCCCCCCCCACACCACTCCACTTCCAGTATCAATCCCCCCCCCACACCACTCCACTTCCAGCATCAATCCCCCCCCCCACACACCACTCCACTTCCAGTATCAATCCCCCCCCACACCCACTCCACTTCCAGTATCAATCCCCCCCCCCACACCACTCCACTTCCAGTATCAATCCCCCCCCCCACACCACTCCACTTCCAGTATCAATCCCCCCCCCCACACCACTCCACTTCCAGTATCAATCCCCCCCCCCCACACCACTCCACTTCCAGTATCAATCCCCCCCCCCACACCACTCCACTCCAGTATCAATCCCCCCCCCCACACCACTCCACTTCCAGCATCAATCCCCCCCCCCACACCACTCCACTTCCAGTATCAATCCCCCCCCACACCACTCCCACTTCCAGTATCAATCCCCCCCCACACCACTCCACTTCCAGTATCAATCCCCCCCCCCCACACCACTCCACTTCCAGTATCAATCCCCCCCCACACCACTCCACTTCCGGTATCAATCCCCCCCCCACACCACTCCACTTCCGGTATCAATCCCCCCCCCACAACACCACTCCACTTCCAGCATCAATCCCCCCCCCCACACCACTCCACTTCCAGGCATCAATCCCCCCCCCACACCACTCCACTTCCAGCATCAATCCCCCCCCCCCCCACAACCACTCCACTTCCAGTATCAATCCCCCCCCCACACCACTCCACTTCCGGTATCAATCCCCCCCCCACACCACTCCACTTCCAGTATCAATCCCCCCCCCACACCACTCCACTTCCGGCATCTCCCACCCTCCACACCACTCCACTTCCGGCATCTCCAACCCTCACACCACTCCACTTCCAGTATCAATCCCACCCCCCACACCACTCCACTTCCAGCATCAATCCCCCCCCCCACACCACTCCACTTCCAGTATCAATCCCCCCCCACACCACTCCACTTCCAGTATCAATCCCCCCCCCCCACACCACTCCACTTCCAGTATCAATCCCCCCCCCCACACCACTCCACTTCCGGTATCAATCCCCCCCCCACACCACTCCACTTCCAGTATCAATCCCCCCCCACACACCACTCCACTTCCAGCATCAATCCCCCCCCCCCACACCACTCCACTTCCAGCATCAATCCCCCCCCCCACAACCACTCCACTTCCAGCATCAATCCCCCCCCCCCACACCACTCCACTTCCAGCATCAATCCCCCCCCCCACACCACTCCACTTCCCAGCATCAATCCCCCCCCCCACACCACTCCACTTCCAGTATCAATCCCCCCCCCCCACACCACTCCACTTCCAGTATCAATCCCCCCCCCACACCACTCCACTTCCGGTATCAATCCCCCCCCCCACACCACTCCACTTCCAGTATCAATCCCCCCCCACACCACTTCACTTCCGGTATCAATCCCCCCCCCACACACCACTCCCACTTCCAGCATCAATCCCCCCCCCCCACACCACTCCACTTCCAGCATCAATCCCCCCCCCACACCACTCCACTTCCAGCATCAATCCCCCCCCCCCCCCACACCACTCCACTTCCAGCATCAATCCCCCCCCCCCCCACACCACTCCACTTCCAGTATCAATCCCCCCCCACACCACTCCACTTCCGGTATCAATCCCCCCCCCCACACCACTCCACTTCCAGTATCAATCCCCCCCCCCACACCACTCCACTTCCAGCATCAATCCCCCCCCACACACCACTCCACTTCCAGTATCAATCCCCCCCCCCCACACCACTCCACTTCCAGTATCAATCCCCCCCCCCACACCACTCCACTTCCAGCATCAATCCCCCCCCACACACCACTCCCACTTCCAGTCATCAATCCCCCCCCACACACCACTCCACTTCCGGTATCAATCCCCCCCCCCACACCACTCCACTTCCAGTATCAATCCCCCCCCCACACACCACTCCACTTCCGGTATCAATCCCCCCCCCCACACCACTCCACTTCCAGTATCAATCCCCCCCCCACACCACTCCACTTCCAGTATCAATCCCCCCCCCACACCACTCCACTTCCAGCATCAATCCCCCCCCCACACACCACTCCACTTCCAGCATCAATCCCCCCCCCACACCACTCCACTTCCAGTATCAATCCCCGCCCCACACCACTCCACTTCCAGTATCAATCCCCCCCCCCACACCACTCCACTTCCAGTATCAATCCCCCCCCCACACCACTCCACTTCCAGTATCAATCCCCCCCCCCACACCACTCCACTTCCGGTATCAATCCCCCCCACACACCACTCCACTTCCAGTATCAATCCCCCCCCCCCACACCACTCCACTTCCAGTATCAATCCCCCCCCCCACACCACTCCACTTCCAGTATCAATCCCCCCCCCCCACACCACTCCACTTCCAGTATCAATCCCCCCCCACACCACTCCACTTCCAGCATCAATCCCCCCCCCCCACACCCACTCCACTTCCGGCATCAATCCCCCCCACACCACTCCACTTCCGGTATCAATCCCCCCCCCCACACCACTCCACTTCCAGTATCAATCCCCCCACACCACTCCACTTCCGGTATCAATCCCCCCCCCCACACCACTCCACTTCCAGTATCAATCCCCCCCCCCCACACCACTCCACTTCCAGTATCAATCCCCCCCCCACACCACTCCACTTCCGGTATCAATCCCCCCCCCACACCACTCCACTTCCGGTATCAATCCCCCCCCCCCACACCACTCCACTTCCAGTATCAATCCCCCCCCCCCACACCACTCCACTTCCAGTATCAATCCCCCCCCCCCACACCACTCCACTTCCAGCATCAATCCCCCCCCCACACACCACTCCACTTCCAGTATCAATCCCCCCCCCCCACACCACTCCACTTCCAGCATCAATCCCCCCCCACACACCACTCCACTTCCAGTATCAATCCCCCCCCACACACCACTCCACTTCCGGTATCAATCCCCCCCCCCACACCACTCCCACTTCCGGTATCAATCCCCCCCCCCACACCACTCCACTTCCAGCATCAATCCCCCCCCCCACACACCACTCCACTTCCAGTATCAATCCCCCCCCCCCACACCTCACCACTTCCAGTATCAATCCCCCCCCCCACACCACTCCACTTCCAGCATCAATCCCCCCCCCCACACCACTCCACTTCCAGTATCAATCCCCCCCCCCACACCACTCCACTTCCAGCATCAATCCCCCCCCCCCCCACACCACTCCCACTTCCAGTATCAATCCCCCCCCACACACCACTCCACTTCCAGCATCATCCCCCCCCCCACACCACTCCACTTCCAGCATCAATCCCCCCCCCCCACACACCCACTCCACTTCCAGTATCAATCCCCCCCCCCACACCACTCCCACTTCCAGTATCAATCCCCCCCCCCACACCACTCCACTTCCAGCATCAATCCCCCCCCACACACCACTCCACTTCCAGTATCAATCCCCCCCCACACACCCACTCCACTTCCGGTATCAATCCCCCCCCCCACACCACTCCACTTCCAGTATCAATCCCCCCCCCACACACCACTCCACTTCCGGTATCAATCCCCCCCCCCCACACCACTCCACTTCCAGTATCAATCCCCCCCCCACACCACTCCACTTCCAGTATCAATCCCCCCCCCACACCACTCCACTTCCAGCATCAATCCCCCCCCCCACACACCACTCCACTTCCAGCATCAATCCCCCCCCCACACCACTCCACTTCCAGTATCAATCCCCGCCCCACACCACTCCACTTCCAGTATCAATCCCCCCCCCCCACACCACTCCACTTCCAGTATCAATCCCCCCCCACACCACTCCACTTCCAGTATCAATCCCCCCCCCCCACACCACTCCACTTCCGGTATCAATCCCCCCCCACACACCACTCCACTTCCAGTATCAATCCCCCCCCCCCACACCACTCCACTTCCAGTATCAATCCCCCCCCCACACCACTCCACTTCCAGTATCAATCCCCCCCCCCCACACCACTCCACTTCCAGTATCAATCCCCCCCCACACCACTCCACTTCCAGCATCAATCCCCCCCCCCCACACCACTCCACTTCCGGCATCAATCCCCCCCCACACCACTCCACTTCCGGTATCAATCCCCCCCCCCACACCACTCCACTTCCAGTATCAATCCCCCCACACCACTCCACTTCCGGTATCAATCCCCCCCCCCACACCACTCCCACTTCCAGTATCAATCCCCCCCCCCACACCACTCCACTTCCAGTATCAATCCCCCCCCCACACCACTCCACTTCCGGTATCAATCCCCCCCCCACACCACTCCACTTCCGGTATCAATCCCCCCCCCCCACACCACTCCACTTCCAGTATCAATCCCCCCCCCCCACACCACTCCACTTCCAGTATCAATCCCCCCCCCCCACACCACTCCACTTCCAGCATCAATCCCCCCCCACACACCACTCCACTTCCAGTATCAATCCCCCCCCCCACACCACTCCACTTCCAGCATCAATCCCCCCCCACACACCACTCCACTTCCAGTATCAATCCCCCCCACACACCACTCCACTTCCTTCCGGTATCAATCCCCCCCCCCCACACCACTCCACTTCCGGTATCAATCCCCCCCCCCACACCACTCCACTTCCAGCATCAATCCCCCCCCCACCACACCACTCCACTTCCAGTATCAATCCCCCCCCCCACACCACTCCACTTCCAGTATCAATCCCCCCCCCCCACACCACTCCACTTCCAGCATCAATCCCCCCCCCCACACCACTCCACTTCCAGTATCAATCCCCCCCCCCACACACCACTCCACTTCCAGCATCAATCCCCCCCCCCCCAGCCACACCACTCCACTTCCAGTATCAATCCCCCCCCACACACACCACTCCACTTCCAGCATCAATCCCCCCCCCCACACCACTCCACTTCCAGCATCAATCCCCCCCCCACACACCCACTCCACTTCCGGTATCAATCCCCCCCCCCACACCACTCCACTTCCAGCATCAATCCCCCCCCCCACACCACTCCACTTCCAGTATCAATCCCCCCCCCCCACACCACTCCACTTCCAGCATCAATCCCCCCCCCCACACCACTCCACTTCCAGCATCAATCCCCCCCCCCCACACCACTCCACTTCCAGCATCAATCCCCCGCCCCACACACCACTCCACTTCCAGCATCAATCCCCCCCCCCCCACACCACTCCACTTCCAGTATCAATCCCCCCCCCACACACCACTCCACTTCCAGTATCAATCCCCCCCCCCCACACCACCACTCACTTCCAGTATCAATCCCCCCCCCCACACCCACTCCACTTCCAGTATCAATCCCCCCCCACACCACTCCACTTCCAGCATCAATCCCCCCCCACACCACTCCACTTCCGGCATCAATCCCCCCCCCCACACCACTCCACTTCCGGTATCAATCCCCCCCCCCACACCACTCCACTTCCGGTATCAATCCCCCCTCCCACACCACTCCACTTCCGGCATCAATCCCCCCCCCCACACCACTCCACTTCCGGTATCAATCCCCCCCCCCACACCACTCCACTTCCGGCATCAATCCCCCCCCCCCTCACCACTCCACTTCCAGTATCAATCCCCCCCCCCACACCACTCCACTTCCAGCATCAATCCCCCCCCCCACACCACTCCACTTCCAGCATCAATCCCCCCCCCCACACCACTCCACTTCCAGCATCAATCCCCCCCCCCCCACACCACTCCACTTCCGGTATCAATCCCCCCCACACACCACTCCACTTCCCGGCATCAATCCCCCCCCCCACACCACTCCACTTCCGGCATCAATCCCCCCCCCCACACCACTCCACTTCCAGCATCAATCCCCCCCCCACCACACCACTCCACTTCCGGTATCAATTCCCCCCCCCCACACCACTCCACTTCCGGTATCAATCCCCCCCCCCACACCACTCCACTTCCAGTATCAATCCCCCCCCCCACCAACCACTCCACTTCCAGCATCAATCCCCCCCCCCACACCACTCCACTTCCAGCATCAATCCCCCCCCCCACACCACTCCACTTCCAGTATCAATCCCCCCCCCCACACCACTCCACTTCCAGCATCAATCCCCCCCCCACACACCACTCCACTTCCAGCATCAATCCCCCCCCCACACACCACTCCACTTCCAGCATCAATCCCCCCCCCCCACACCACTCCACTTCCAGCATCAATCCCCCCCCACACCACTCCACTTCCAGCATCAATCCCCCCCC